>NW_024537629.1:0-220884 GCF_016628075.1 Suillus paluster
ACTTAAGCGCTCGGTGGCACCGGTGATGTTGGACATGATTGGATATTTGGAATATGATGATTGGCGAATGGGAATTTATATTGTTTGCTGTAATCGGAACATACCGAAGTGAATGGCGGATCATGCCAAAATTGTGATTTGCAGATTTCCATTGTGCATTAGCCCGATATGGAAATTTATTGCATGTGTGACATAATCAGCCACCACATTAGTTCACGTTGGACTTGTATTTCTTCATCATCGCAGTTCATTGCCACCCCTCATCTTAACACCATTACCACCATTATCACCATGACCGCCATAGTTAACTGGGCCGCTAACAAAGCCAATGCTGGTTTCCTCAATGCAGCCAACAAGGTTGAACATCTTCTGGGGCAGGCTCTCCAATTGAAGCCTGCCGATCCCAAACACATCGCAATTGCGATGGAGATGGCCGCATCTCTTGTAAGTCTTGTTACTTTTAAGTTTCAAATTCTCTAATCTTCGTAGAGTTTTACCTTCAGCAGCTACACCTATTCGGCAACCTCTGTGCCACCCATGGTGCTCTCTGCTGCCGCAGAGATTCATGAGCACCTGGACAACTCCTCCTGCAATGTTGTCAGTGCCCCGGTCTGGTCCAACATTCGCCCAGACGATCCGCGGAGCCAGCATAGCCCGCTTTACCCCCTCACTCTTGCCTATGGCAAACCCCCACCACCCACCAATCCTCCTGTTGCCGGTCCATCTGGATCCAACACTGCAGTCACCCAGGATGCCAATGTCCTTGCAGGCAAGGGCAAAGGCAAGGCAAGGGAAGATCCTGAGGCTGAACCAACAGAACAGCGCGGCCGCGGTATGGAACACAAGCGACTCCGGTGCATGAGTGGCCCCCGCAGTCAGAGTCGCGCGCCAAAGGCAAAACGGCCACGTGCCACCTCCAAGGCCATGATCACCAGCGAGGACGAACAGGAGTTGGACATGGTCGACATTCCCCAACAGCAACCGGCACCAGAGGCCAGGAAGAAGGTAAGTATTCCTTGTTGACTTTGTATATGTGATTTAACCTCCCTGGCAGGCATCCTTGCCCACCAGACTTCCTCCCGCCCTCAAGAAGACCCGGTCGCAAAGCAAGTCGTTCACTGTCACCAGCAACAATGAGGAGGATGCCGAGCCGACGCCCAAACCTCCACCGAAGAAGAAGAAGACGTATGTGGAGATTGATGATGAGATGACGGCGAACATTGGCCCAGTGCCAAAGATGGGCATGCCATATGTTCAGGTTCCGGTAAGTGTTTCCTCCCATCTGGCATTCACCTTCTAATGATATGAAATGTAGCCTGCACCATCAGCTATCGCTGGCAATGACACCGCCGATCCCAACACATGGTCGCCAGGTTGCGGCCCCTGCGTCCTCTGAGGGCTTATATGCCTCCAAGGCTACAACAACTCCGGTGTGGCACTGACCATATGTGAAGCCTGCCACTGCCTCAAGCATAAGTGCAGTGGTAATGGTTCCGCCGTTCCTACCACCAAAGCAAAGAAACTGGCGGTGACCACAACTCGGCGGGGGCGTTCAAAATCTCGCCGCCGAGCATCACTGGTGCATGTCTCTCCAGAGACAGGTGAGTACTCAGTTTTATTTTTATTTTTATCTAAAACTAGATGATTCAGCCACTCCAGCAGCAGCATCTACATCTGGTGCACCTGCACCGGTTGTTGCTACCACCGCCGCTCCCGCTCCCACTCCTGCTTCCGCTCCCATTCCCATTCCCATTCCTACTCCCACTCCCACCACCACACCCATCACCGCTCCTGCCACTGCTGCCGCCCCCACTGCCGCCTCCACTCCTGATGGGCCAGCAGATGCATCTGTTATTGCCCTGAAGGAGCAAATCGAGGCGTTACAATCCACTGTCGCCTCATTGGAGGCAAAGGCCAGCATCAGGGAGAAGCATCTCCTGGAAGCCAATCAGAGATTGGCCGACCAGGAGGCAACTTCAAAACTCCTTGCCGAGCAATTCGAAGAACTTCGCTGGCAGTTGCTCCCTCCCCCAGTCCCTGCATCTCCTGTCGCAGCATGCCTGCCAGTTATTATCGGCAACCTCAGCGGCAACAACAAGAATATTGGCGCAGCAGAAGATGGAGCTGAGCCCATGTCTGGAGCTATTGCCGAGGCTGAAGAAGTAGCTGAGTCCACGTCCGGTGTTGTTGCCCAACCCCATTTCCCAGTGTACTGCCGCTGATACATATCGATCCAGCCAATGCAAACAGACCATCACCGGCAATCATTCCCGATATCTATATGAGCATCTTAATTCCTGGAATACAATCGCCGATGGTAATGGACCATTTGCCAGACCTCATACCTGACATCCATTCCCCGATACTACTTTCCAGCATCCCCTCGCCGAAGCTAATGGGCCGCATTCCAAATGCCCATTTTTTTCGCTGACCCCATTTCCCGGCGTGCTGCTGCTGATACTTATGGACCATGGGCCCACCCGACGGTCATGAGGACTCAATTATGTAGGCCCACCCCTCAATACACATACATTAATTCTGATACCCATGGGCCCACTCCAAAGCATCGAGCACATTCTACTATGGGCCCAGCCCTAACAGTCGGTGGTACTTATGGACCGTGGGCCCACCTGAGGGTGATGAGGACTCAATATTGTAGGCCCACCCCTCAATACACATCTATTAATTCTGACACCCATGGGCCCACTCCAAAGCATCAAGCCCATTCTACTGTGGGCCCACCCCTAACGGTTGGTAACAATGCAACCGTGGGCCCACCCATCAACATCGGATGACAATCTAATGTGGGCCCATGGTGGGCTGGCCCTACACCTATGGAGAAATGTCAACTTGGGCTGGCCGAGTCTATAGGGTCAAGTCACTGAAGGGGCTCCCTGTGCATCCACCAGGTACATAGTCCAGAATTATTGTTGGATGGTGTATTTTCATCCAATTTCGAAACTTCGCTGAGCAGTGCACTGACCACAGGTCTATCTGCCAGATTGCTTTTTGTGAGGGAGGCAGGCCAAGGGCAACCTTCTCTTGCTTGAAGTAGGGTGCGATAATATTGTTCACAAGTGACTCCATGGTCTCGTGAGTTGACCAGTAAGTGTCGGTCTTCGAGAATTCGAAACAAAACCCTTCACTAATGCAATCATCATAGTGCGATGCTGTTGGGCGTGGACAAGATTTTGTAGTGGCACCCTCATAGACCATCTGTAGTGGTAGCATCTTCCCTGAGCATGCAATAGACACAACGGCTGTGAAGGCACATTTTTCGTCCTCACCAATGGTTGACACCTGCATAGCACCACGTTTCGTCCATGTTAAGCTAGATCCCTGTGCGTAGATGACTTGAGTTTGGTCTGTGTTCACATAAAGTGAGGCTGGTATGTCTTCCTCTTTGATTGCATATGCAATATGAAACAACACTTTTTCACACAGGTCTTCCCAATGATCTGGCAATTTATGAGCTGCGCGCATGGACTTCCGCTCTGACCAGTTGAGTGTTGTATGTAGCCACTGTCGGATGAATGAATCTGAACATCGGAATTCAGAGCCGTCGGCTGCCTTGATGTCGAAGATTTTTGGTGCGAGCTGCATGATCAGGGCAACAACAATTCCCCTGATGGTAACAAGGGTCAGTGGGACTGATGCATCTCGCAGTTGATTAAGGTGGGTGATGATGGCCTTCTCAACTGTTGGAAACTGTGTCTGTGAATAATCAGACACAGCAATGTTAATTATAATTGGAAGAGACATACAAAGATTCCTTTCCGGCCGCCTTTGTTACCCTGACCTTGATTGTGCCCATATTCAGCCATTTTCACAGCTTGTTCTGACCATTTTGGCTCATCACCACTTCAGTTGATCCAGCCATTGACAGTGGAATGAGCAAGGCCTGCAAAGCTTTGTGGGTCTTGTCTCTTAAGTAGAGCAATAATCTTGGTCAAGCTCATCTTCCACCCTACCCCAGGATGTTTTGCAGCATTGACAATCTGTGACCACAAGAAGGGTGTGTGCCAATTATGGTACACAGCATCCTTTGGTTCATTTTTCTTCTTTCATCCTTGTAGGTGGGTTTTCTTTCATTGTTGACGCTCCTGTTCTCATGCAGCACGATATGGCCGACTAAGCTCCGCTATAGATGATTTTGACCATTTTCGTGGGCTGTTATCCTCAAGATGGACCATTGTGCGCTCATGACACAGTAAAGTGAGTCCTATGTGAGTCTATGTGAGCTATGTTATCATACCTTCAAATTCAGTTTTGTCCCTCCAGGAGATCTCTCCCCACGAGCCTTCTGTGCCTCGTAAATTACTTGGCAATGCTTTTGTTGCCGTAAGTTGTTGTTCTTTCTCGTTTCAAGCCTGCGATGCTGAGTTTTAAGGCTAGCCATTGCCTCAGCTTCTTGTCTCCCCTCCTCCAACATCAAATCCACTTTCTTCATCTGATGGCAAAGTTCCTCAGGTGTGCATTTTGTGAGAAACCTCATTAACCCTCGTGGTCGTCCCTCTGCCTGTTTACAGGAGTGCAATATGGATTGCAGAATCTTGATGGATCTTCTGTGGCTTGTTTTGGTCTGGGCTTGGATGCAGAGTCAAAGGAGCCCTCATATGAGAGGTTCATTTCATGGACTTGATTGGCATGCTCAAAGTTAATGGTTGTTGAAGGAGATCATCATTGGAGTCTGAGTCAAAGGAGCTCTTCTCTTTGGTAGTTTCATCCTCTTTGCTGGTAGCTTCTTCTGATGATGTGAATGAAGGTAGTGATTCCATATCAAAATTCTTTGGCATTGCAAAGGTAAAGTTGTAGCCAGGTTTGATGTTGAAGCTCTACACAACATAGATTTAGCTCAACAATCAGAAATCAAGGGCTTGTAGAATGATCTGACCTGGTTGAGGTGTCGTCTTCCGACCTTGAGTAAGATTTTTAGCCTCTCATCATCCACCTTTTTCATGTCCATTAGTGGATATTCACTTGGCAAGAAGAAGTGTGCAAGTGCATTAACAGACAGGAGCCCACATGAGAATGAGTCCACTTGGTGGACTATCTCTAGACTCCTGACGGTAAAGTGATGTCCAGTATGATGATTAGACCACCACTGAAGGACATCAATTGGCATCAGTAAAACCACCAATTCCTTTTCTAGCCTTATGTTCCTTAATGTGCTTTCAAATTTTGTCACGACGAGTCTAAACCAGCTTACTCCTTGCTTTTTGTACTTTATTTCCTTACTACTGAAAGCAAATCAAGACAAACAAGTGAAAATCGACTGACAATCAAATTTAGAATAATAAGTAGTACAGTGTAAATATAATTTAAGAGTCTATGACGCAATTTCAAAGGAGTGATGGTCGGCGTATTTGTTGATGTAGAATCTGCAGAAGGAATCATATGTCTGATAATGCTGGAGGTTGGGGGAAATGAATCAACTGCTGTAGACGGGAATAAGGTGAGCAGTGCGGTATATTGAGTCAACATGAATGATGGCAATATGGGGAGCATTGTTGGCATGGTGAGCGGGCTGCACCATCCACATACCGGTGTCGTCGTCAGGCAACTCTCCAAGAGTATTGAACCACCACACAATTGCACATGGATATGTTTCAGTCCTGTAAGTGAAAGAGAAAAATGTCAGTACTCGAGCGACATCCATCCCCCTCATTCCCTCAAGGTCCGGATTTGTGTTGACAAAGATGCAGTCATAGCGCGGGTGCTCCTTCCTCCATGCTGGACATGCACGGATGTGCTCGCGGTGCATGCCGCCGATGCCACTGAGATTGCTGGGGGCAACAAACCTCGAACATGCTGAATTAAAAACATTAATTCTTTCGTCATATTGTGGACAATTCACAGGAGGAATGTGCAATGGATCACAGGGGTCGTTCGGATTGAGTTGCACAAAAAGGAAGCGGCACACCATGTTCGGGAGCTGGGGAATCGACAGTTCCAACGCTAATGCAGACACCGTGCGGGTGCGGTTGCGTTCTAGTGCACGATGTGACATTTGTTAGCAAAGATAAACAAGGGTTATAATGAGAGAACTTATGAGGCGTCTTCACCAATTCCACGTGTGCTTGGATAATGGTCGGGCCAGTGTCTATTTCAACATCCCCGACATCCTCATCCTCCTGCACATTCACCTCAGGCTCGGCGTCCTCTCGCAAAGGATTTCCAGGCTCATCATTTGCAATTCAGATCAGTTCTGTTGTAGAGTTAGTTGTAGCACATTGAATGTAGTAGTTTTAGACTCACCTAATGCGTTAATAGCTGCTGAAAGGCACGTCCTGTCAAGCATCCCACGGGTTGTAAAGTCAGTTTGTGCTGCTGCTAGTTTGTCCAGGTGCTGGTTAGTGACCAGCATCTGACTGAGTGCCTTATATTGACTTGAGTGCCACCACGGTTCTTTAATGGCTTTGATGTGTTTTGATTCGGTAATTGAGGAACACAGACCATTAAAAGCACCAAAAAGGTGTATGAGGTGAATATAGTGTTGAAGGGAGTGTTGACAGGGGAGCAAGAACATTTCAATGACTTCGGTAGTCTTGAAAATTTCTCAGTACTGGTGGAAACGGTCAAGAGTGTCTTGGATTTCATCAATGTTATGACCAATGTTCACCAATAATGATGAAGGTGAGCACACAACCACTAGGACTCAGTCAGAGAGGATAACGAACAAGATGGTATTGAGCGTGAACGTCTAAGGAGTACTTACGCTAACTAACCTACTTATATACATAACATTGAATAGGAGTCTGAAAGAAATCAGCCAATGAGAAAAGAATCGTACGATACTGCGGATGACTAAGTATGACATCATGATATATAAGCGAATGAGTAATACGGCAACTAAGTAGAAAACCAAGCTCCGACTGGTTCTTCTTTGGGAAGCAAGATTGTTCTAGCCCATGGAGTAGGAGAGCCAATCAGAGAAACCACGGGTGAGATGTGAAGAGGTGAAGGTGTGACAGGGTGAGAAGTCATGTGACCGATTTGGGTATTGGAAGTAGCCGAAGGAAAACCGAGAAATGAAAAATGGTTCGTATTTGGGATTCGTGACATTACCCCCTTTCTAGGATGAGCGTCCTCGTGAATGTAAGATGGTCGTATATTTTTCTGTCTCCATTTGAGGAAATCAGGGGTTGTCAGAATTGAAGCGGAGATCTGTGCCGATTTAACCGCATTAGGGGTTTCTGCATAAAAGTCGGCTACTATGAGCGGCGCATTCTTCACATCTTCCTCTGACTGCCATGTTGCTTCTTCTACTGCATATCCTTTCCATTTTACTAAATACTGCAACTTGCGTCTGTATAGGCGGCTTTGCAATATTTGCTCTGCTTCATATTCTGGGACTTGGTCAACAATCTCCGGAGGCGGACGTGTTTGTGGCGGGCGGTCAACAAGTTGTGAGGTTTGATGCGGGGTGAGTAGCGATACGTGGAAGACAGGATGAACGCGATATTTACTAGGGAGCTTTAACTTGTAGTTTAGCTCGCCAGTCTTCTCTTCGATTTCAAATGGTCCCAGATGGCAGTTGGACAACTTTTGGCTCGGACGGCATTGTTTGATATTTGTCATGTCTAACCATACCTTGTCGCCTGGTTTGAATTGTGGTGCGTCTTTTACCTTCTGGTCATAAAAGCGCTTCATTTGATCATTCGCTATTTCTAGCATCGCCTTCATCTCTTCTTGTGCCTCCTTCATCTCAGCTAGTCTCTGATCGGCTTGGGGAATTGTATTGGAAGAATTAGGGGAAATTGTGAATTCAGGATAATAGCCGTAGACACATTTGAATGGGGAATGTCCAGTGACTGTTACAGAATTATTATGCGTGAATTCAGCAATTGGAAGCCAAGAAACCCAATCATTCTGACAGTAGGATGTGAAGAGTCGTAGGTACTGTTTGACTTCTTGATTGACTCGTTCCGTTTGTCTGTTGGTCTGTGGGTGATATGCTGTTGACATGGACCACTGGGTTCCTGGTCATTTCGAGACTTCCTGCATGAACTTGGACACAAACTGTGTTCCCCTATCCGAGATCACCTTCTTCGGTGTTCCGTGTAACTTCCATATTTGATTGAGAAATAAGTCCGCGACTCCCTTAGAATCAACATCTTTGGTGGTTGGAGCAAGATGTGCTTGCTTTGTGAAATGATCAATGACTACCAAAATACTGTCTTTGCCCTGGGAGATGGGTAGATTGGTGATGAGGTCGCAGCTAATGGTTTGCCATGGCCCTTCTGGAACCTCGTTTGGCTTCAATGGTCCGTGGGGTTTTGATGGTAGCACCTTCGTTTGCTTGCATCGATCACATCCATCTACATAGTCATTGACCCACTTCTGCATCTGAGGCCACCAATAGTTTCGCGAGACAAGTTCAAGAGTCTTGGCACGTCCCATGTGTCCTGCTGCAGGCGAGTTGTGGAAGATCTCTAGCACTGAGCGACGAATTTCCTTATTATTGGGAACGTAGACCAATCCTCTCAACAGAATAAGTCCATCCTCTGTATTCCACTCTTCCAATCCTTTTCTCAACTGTACGGGGCCTTCTTCAGAGTTTTGATAGCATTTCGGACTTCCGGATCTAAATCGGTACAGTTTCTGATACACTTCAACAGCGAATGCTCTCCTTCTATCAGAATCTGACCTCTTTTTGCGACTTTGATATGAAAAAACTCGGGTTTCAGAAGCACGCGATCGGAATTGTCGTTTTCTACCCCCCCTCTGTGGTCTGGCCTCCTGGACAGAGCGTCGGCAGTGTCATTAACCTTTCCCGGTTTGTGTTGCAGAGTGAAATTGTACTCTGCAAGGAACAAGGACCACCTTGCCTGTCTACAAGTTAACTTCTGGCTTGTCATGAAGTACTCAAGGTTTTTATGGTCCATCCAGATCTCTACCGGATGAGGTGTGCCCTGCACATAATGTCTCCACTCCTCCAATGCGCGGATGATGGCTAAAAGTTCTTTGTCGTGAATGTCGTAATTATGCTCTGCATCCTGCATTGTTTTGCTAAAAAAGGCCACTGGGTGCCATAGTCCATCTTCTTCCAACTGAGAAAGTACACCACCAGTAGCGTAGTCAGATGCGTCACTTTCTATCCTTTGTTTTTTATTCGCATCTGGCATGACTAGCACTGGCGCGGAAGTGAAACTGTCCTTCAGAGCTTTGAAAGCCTTCTCTTGTTTGTCCGTCCATTCCCATGGTACATCCTTTCTGATGAGTTCATTCATGGGTCTGGCAATGTTTGAGAAACCGAGAATGAATTGACGATAAAAGTTCGCAAATCCCATGAATCATTGAATGTCCCCGACACAGGTAGGAGTGGGCCATTCCTGAACTCCTTTAACCTTGACCAGATCCATAGAGATGTGTCCATCTTTGACGATCAAACCAAGAAACTCCACTTCCTTCTTCTCAAAAGAACACTTTTCCGGTTTGAGATAGAGATCATTGTCCTGTAGTCTCTGTAGTACCTCGCGCACTACCTTCCGATGTTTCTCTACATCACCATTGGTGAAAACCAAGATGTCATCAATGTAGACTACAACGACCTTTCCTTCCTTAAGATCTTGGAAGATCTGGTCCATCATAGTTTGGAAGGTAGCTGGGGAGTTCATCATGCCGAAGTACATTACGACTGGTTCATGATGTCCGAAAGGAGTTTTGAAGGCAGCCATCCATTGGTCTCCTTCTCTCATTCTGATATTATTATAGCCCCATCGAACGTCCATTTTCGAAAAAACCTTTGCACCAGAGAGTCGATCAATAAGGTCCTGAGAGCGAGGGAGAGGGTATGCATTTCGGATGGTTTTCTCATTCAACCTCCGATAGTCCATGACAGGTCCAAGCTTTCCATCCTTCTTAGCAACAAAGAAGAAAGGAGCTGCTACTGGAGATTCGCTATCTCTCAGTTGTCCCAAGTCATATTCCTGCTTCAACCACTTCTCACATGCGTCATTTTCAGCGGGGGACAGAGGATATGCCTTTGCATTGGGAGGAAGATCATTAGGGTCCTTGAGGTCTACCTTGTGATCCCACTTCTTAGACTCGGGGAATCGAGTAGACTCTTCTTCGGAAGAAGACCTTAAGATAATCATGGAGCCAGTCCGGCACCATTTCTTCTACGGGCTTCTTTTCCTTCTTCTTCTCCTCCTGCTGCGCCAACTCTGATGCCACCGAACTCTTGTACCTGATCCACACATTCTGTGATGAATCCTCATCCTCGACTTCCTCGATCTGCACCTTCTGACCAACAGTAGTAGCAAGGTCCAATTGTTCTTCATCCTCAAGCCTGACAGGTATAGTACCCACATGTCCGTACATTTTAGAGCTGAGGCTGTTAGACTGAACCCAATGATGGATAGAGGCTTCCTCGATATCCTCATCTTCGTCATCTTCTGCCGGTATCAAATTGGGCAACACCGAAAGGATCGAAGAGTTCATAGCTTTTCTCTTCTTCGCCTTAGTCTTTTTGACCTTGACCTTGGCTTCTTGACATTTAACCAGGCAACGGTCTAATGCCACCTTCCCTGCATTCTAATTGATACTGGGATTGTGAAATTGTAGCCAATCTATTCCAATGATAACATCATCGGATCCTAGGTCTGTGACCAGAAAGGCTACTTCTTCCTCATGATCCCCTATCATAAGCTTCAAATCTGCATAATGTGTAATTGGTCCAGCGGAATTGTCTGTTTCATCAATATTATGGATTGACATTGCTCTCAGCAACTGTTTGGTTTGAACTTGATTTTTTTCTATGAATTTTTTGCTGAGGAAAAGGTTCGTTGCTCCACAATCCACTAGAGCATTGACAGCTGCTTTTTTGTGTTTCCCTTCCAACGTAACTGGCAAGTAGAAATGGTCTTGTTTATTCCCAGAACAAACTTCTGATACTTCTGCAAACATAATTGCCGAGTCACCGAGAATGGAAAAACGATTTCTCTGATCTAAGTCTGCAGTTGACTTTGATCTCCCTAAAAACCCTTTTGTTCCTCTTTCTTCGCTGGATTATACATGGTGGAGAGGCAGATGCACTCGTTCACGATGCGGTTAATATCTTTCAGGGTGAGTGCTTTCACTGCTGGAACTTCTTCGGTTTTACTGGCACGGACAGCTGGTCCTTTGCCCTTTGGGTCAAGTGGCTTTCCCGTGCAGTTACGGGCCATATGCCCTTCTTCTCTGCAGTGATAGCAAATGAACTTTGCTCCCTGTTGTCCTTGAGGCCGGGGTCTGCCTCCTGCTCTGGTTGCATCTACGTCCATGGCATTTCCTCCCTGTGACGTGGTCTTGGGTGCTCCAGCTGGTGCGGGTGGAACAGCGGAGCCTCGCCAAGGTTGTCATGGAGTGAAGTTCATCTTCCTCTCGTCATCAAGCTCCTCGAGGTTCTGCCCGACTAGGAGCGCCTCCCTGATCAATCCTTCCAGGGTATCTTTCCTGTTAGGGTGGATATTGGCCAGGTAGTTTTTGACTCGCTGGTCCAATCCATGACGGAGTTTGCGCATTAACTCGTAGTGGGAGAAATGACAGAAGGCAAGCTTCTGACGGAAGAGGGAGATATACTCTCCGACGGTACGATTGCCTTGTCAGAGAGCTTCCAACTCTCTTGCTGCCTTCTCCTCCTTGTTGACGACGGTCCACATGACCTTCATGTCCTTGACAATGTTGTCGTAGGACCTGGGATGGCCGCTGAGCGCCATGGGGGTGACACTCTCTGCCCACTTGGCTGCAGCTCCTCGGCAGAAGGAAACGAGACATGTGCACTTCTGCTGCTCTGTTGCTCCAGGGTAACCTGTAAAATAGATTGCGAGCTGGGTGAGGAAGGTGTTGATGTCAATGGAGTTCTTATCCCCTGTGAAGTCCATCGGTTTCGCCATCTTGATATCAGAGCCTGAAGTCCCAGATGTAGCACCTGGGATCTTCGTTGTAGGCAAGTTCTGCAAAACTGTGATGTGGCTCTCTGTGACCGTCAACGAGTTCTCCAAATCCCTTGTCCTGATCTTCAGGTAGTTGATCTCGTCGTTCGCGTGTACCAGACCTGCTTGCAGCTCGTCGATCTCCTTCTGTAGACTGTCTATGAACTGCCTGGTTTACCTTCTTTCTTGTTTGACGACGACTTGGATTGCATCCGAAATGCTCTTGTGGGTGATGGTAGTCTCCCCGGGCCCTAAGATGCCGAAGGGTACAGAAGGGCCTGCGGTTGGGGTGGTGGATGGTTCTGCAGATCCCAATGGGTGGTGCCACGCCAACGGTGTTGGAGAGTGGATGGTCGCTCTGTCTGGAGCATCTACTGGCGGCACGACTGCCTGTGCCATTGCTACTTCCGTATCTTCTGAAGTGACGATCCCATGCTCTTCTAGATTCTCGGACATGGAAGAAGGAGCAATTGGAATCCAAACAGGAAACATTGCTGTGGAGTGCGAGGGCTCTAGCCGCGACTAGGCGAGATCTGTATGGCGGAGCCGTGATAACAAGGGTGCGAATACAGCGCATGTAGCGGTTCGTCAACCTAAAATAACTCGAGAGGAGTTCGCGAAAGATGCGGTGAACTTTCGGTCTACTTTTAGCACCCTAGGTTCCTATCGTAAGGTATTTAGACAGTGAGAGGACTGTCGCGAGTGCCGTTCTGTTACGTAGAAAGCAGATATTGTAGCGTACAGTTGGCAGGGTTTGGGGCCTAACTGTAGACGTGTGGAAACAGGACCTAAAGTCACTGATCCTTATGAACTGGCGGCTCGTAGTAAGACGAGGGCCTGGTTCACTTCTACTAAAGACTAACGTAAAGAGATTGAGATACTGAAACGCGTCGAGGAAATGATGATTGAACAAAAAACGTAATCCGCGAGAATATTCTCAAGCAGAATAGCATGGTGAAGTTCGTTGAGAATGTTGACGTCCAAGACAAAGTTCGAGTCGGAGTGGTAAGATAGACTTAACCTAATGTTATGACCAACGTTCACCAATAATGATGAAGGTGAGTTCACAACCACTAGGACTTGGTCAAAGATGATGAGGAACAGGATAGTATTGAGCGTGAACGTCTAAGTCACTACAACAGTAGGAAACGAAGAGGTTAAGTCTAAGGAGTACTTACACTAACTAACCTACTTATATACATAACATTGAATAGGAGTCTGAAAGAAATCAGCCAATGAGAAAAGAGTCGTACGATACTGCAGATGACTAAGTATGACATCATGATATATAAGCGAATGAGTAAGATGGTTACTAAATAGAAACCCAAGATCCGACCGGTTCTTCTTTAGGAAGCGAGATTGTTCTAGCCCGTGGAGTAGGGGAGCCAATCGGCGAAGCAATGGGTGATATGTGATGAGGAGTCACGTGACCAGCTCAGGTACTGGAAGTAGCCAAAGGAAAACTGAGAAATGAAAAATGGTTCGTATTTGGGATTCGTGACAGCTGCCAGTTCATAAGGATCAGTGACACTTAGGTCCTGTTTCCGCACGTCTGCAGTTAGGCCCAAAACCCTGCCAACTGTACACTACATATCTGCTTTCTATGTAACAGAACGGCACTTGCGACTGTCCTCTCACAGTCTAAATACTTTATGATAGGAACCTAGGGTGCTAAAAGTAGACCCAAAAGTTCACCGCATCTTTCGCGAACTCCTCTCGAGTTCTACATAGGTTGATGAACCGCTACACGCGCTGCATTCGCACCTTTGTCATCATTGCCCCGCCATACAGATCCCGCCTAGTCGAGGCTAGGGCTTTCGCGCTGCACAACAATGTTTCCTGTCTGGATTCCCATTGTTCCTTCTTCCATGTCAGAGAATCTAGGAGAAACCGGGATTGTCGCTTCAGAGGATATAGAAGTGACAATGGCTCCAGCAGTGATACAGCCAGTAGCCACTCCATCAAGGAGTGTAATTCACTCACCCCAGCTGCAAGGATGGCTCCCGCCATTCCCATCTGTAGAACAATCCACCACCCCAACCGAAGGCCCTTCTGTACCGCATGCCATCTCCAGGCCTGGGTCAACTACCATCACCCACAAGGGCATTTCGGATGCAATCAATGCTGTCATCACAGAAGAAAGGGTTTACACCAGACAGTTGATAGATCGCATGCAGGAGCAGATCAACACTCTCAATGACGGCTTAGTAACAGCCAACGACAAGAACACAGACCTGAGGATCAGGGTAACATTCCTGGAGAACTCCCTGGGAATCACAGAGGACAACATCACGGCTTTGCAGAACTCATCTACAACGAAGATCCCAGGCTCTACATCTGGGACTTCAGGCTCTGATATCAAAATGTCGAAACCAATGGACTTCATGGGCGAGAAGAACTCCATTGATGTCGACACCTTCCTCACCCAGCTCACCATCTACTTCACTGGTTACCCTGGAGTGACAGAACAGCAGAAATGCACCTGTCTTGTTTCCTTTTGCCGGGGCACTGCAGCCAAGTGGGCAGAAAGCATTACCCCCATGGCACTCAGCGGCAAGCCCGGGTCCTATGCTAGCATCGTCAGCAACATGAAGGTCATGTGGACTGTCGTCAACAAAGAGGAGAAGGCAGCAAGAGAGTTGGAAGCTCTCTGACAAGGCAATCGTACAGTCGGGGAGTATATCTCCATTTTCTGTCAGAAGCTCGCCTTCTGCCACTTCTCTGATTACAAGTTAATGTGCAAACTCCACTCTGGATTGGACCAATGAGTTAAAAACTACTTGGCCAATATCCACCCTAACAGGAAAGACACCCTGGAGGGATTGATCAGGGAGGCGCTCCTAGTCGGGCAGAACCTCAAGGAACTTGACGACGAGAGGAAAATGAACTTCACTCCACGACGACCTTGGCAAGGTGCTGCTGTACCACCCGCACCAGCTGGAGCACCCAAGACCACGTCGCAGGGAGGAAACACCATGGATGTTGATGCAACCAGGACAGGTGGTAGACCCCGACCTCAAGGACAACTGGGAGGTGTTTTCAAGTGCTACCGCTGTGGAGAAGACGGGCATATGGCTCGTAACTGCACAGGAAAGCCCCTTGACAAAGGCAAAGGACCAGCTGTCCGCGCCGGCAAGGTGGAAGAAGTTCCAGCAGTGAAGGCACTCACAGTGGAAGATATTAACCGCATCGTTAACAAGAGGATCTGCCTCTCCAGTATGTATAACCCAGCGAAGAAAGAGGAACAAAAGGGTTTTTAGGAGGATCAAAGTTGACTGTGAACTTAGATCAGAATAATTGTTTTTCCATTCTCTGTGACTCGGCAATTATGTTCACAGAAGTATCAGAAGTTTGTTCCGGGAATAAACGAGACCATTTCTACTTGCCAGTTACGTTGGAAGGGAAACACAAAAAAGCAGCCGTCAATGCTCTAGTAGACTGCGGAGCGACAAATCTCTTCATTAGTGAAAAGTTTGTCAAGAAAAATCAAGTCCAAACCAAGCAGTTGTTGCGAGCAATGTTGATTCATAATATAGATGAAACAGACAATTCCACCAGACCAATTACAAGTTATGCAGATTTGAAGCTCACAATAGGGGATCATGAGGAAGAAGTGGCCTTTCTGATCACAGATCTAGGAACCGATGATGTCATCATTGGAATAGATTGGCTACGATACCACAACCCTAGTATCAATTGGAATGCAGGAAAGGTGGCATTAGACCGTTGCCCAGTTAAATGTCAAGAAGCCAAGGTCAAGGACAAAAAGACTAAGGCAAAGGAGCGAAGAGCCATGAACTCTTCAATCCTTTCGGTGTTGCCCAAGTTGATACCGGCAGAAGATGACGAAGATGAGGATATTGAGGAAGCCTCTATCCATCATCAGAGCTCGTCTAAACCTCTTGAGAGTTCCATTGCTGCCAGACTTGAGGAAGAAGAACAATCGGACCTTGCTACTACTGTTGGACACAGAGCTACCAAGAATGTGCCTACAATCGAGAAGGTTGAGGATGAAGATTCATCACAGAACGTGTGGATCAGGTACAAGAGCTCTGTAGCATCAGAGTTAGCGCAGCAGGAGGAGAAGAAGAAGAAGAAGAAGAAGAAGAAGAAGAAGGAAAAGAAGCCTGTAGAGGAAATGGTGCCAGACTGGCTCCATGACTATCTTAAGGTCTTCTCTGAAGAAGAGTCTACTCAATTCCCCGAGTCTAAGAAGTGGGATCATAAAGTAGATCTCAAGGATCCTAATGACCTTCCTCCCAATGCGAAAGCATATCCCCTGTCCCCTGCTGAAAATGACACATGTGAGAAGTGGTTGAAGCAGGAATACGATTTGGGACGACTGAGAGATTCTGAATCTCCAGTAGCAGCTCCTTTCTTCTTTGTTGCTAAGAAGGACGGAAAGCTTGGACCTGTCATGGACTATCGGAGGTTGAATGAGAAAACCATCCGAAATGCATACCCTCTCCCTCATTCTCAAGATCTCATCGATCGTCTCTCCGGTGCAAAACTCTTTTCGAAAATGGACATTTGATGGGGTTATAATAATATTAGAATGAAAGAAGGAGACCAGTGGAAGGCCGCCTTCAAAACTCCTTTTGGACATCATGAACCAGTCGTAATGTACTTTGGCATGATGAACTCCCCAGCTACTTTCCAAACTATGAT
This sequence comes from Suillus paluster, assembly GCF_016628075.1. Taxonomy (NCBI): domain Eukaryota; kingdom Fungi; phylum Basidiomycota; class Agaricomycetes; order Boletales; family Suillaceae; genus Suillus; species Suillus paluster. The sequence goes on from NW_024537629.1 coordinate 16,587, forward strand.
GGACCAAATCTTCCAAGATCTTAAGGAAGGAAAGGTCATTGTAGTCTACATTGACGACATCTTGGTATTCACCAACAGTGATGTAGAGAAACATCGGAAGGTGGTACGTGAGGTACTACAAAGGTTGCAGGACAATGACCTTTATCTCAAACCGGAGAAGTGTTCCTTTGAGAAGAAAGAAGTGGAGTTTCTCGGTTTGATCATCAAAGATGGACACATCTCTATGGATCCAGTCAAGATTAAATGAGTTCAGGAATGACCCACTCCTACCTGTGTCAAAGATATCCAAAGATTCATGGGATTTGCGAACTTTTATCGTCAATTCATTCTTGGTTTCTCGAACATTGCCAGACCCATGAATGAGCTTATCAGGAAGAATGTACCATGGGAATGGATGGACAAGCAGGAGAAGGCTTTTAGAACCCTCAAAGACAATTTTACGTCTGCACCCATACTAGTCATGCCAGATGCAAATAAGAAACAGAAGATCGAGAGCAATGCATCTGACTATGCCACTGGTGGTGTACTTTCTCAGTTGGAAGAAGACGGACTATGGCACCCAGTGGCCTTTTTTAGCAAATCAATGCAGGATGCAGAGCGTAATTACGACATTCACAACAAAGAACTTTTAGCTATCATCTGTGCATTGGAGGAGTGGAGGCATTATGTGCATGGCACACCTCATCCGGTAGAGATCTGGATGGACCATAAAAACCTCGAGTACTTCATGACAAGCCAGAAGCTAACTCGTAGACAGGCGAGATGGTCCTTGTTCCATGCAGAGTACAACTTCACTCCGCAACACAAACCAGGAAAGGTTAATGACACTGCTGATGCTCTGTCCAGGAGGCCAGACCACAGAGGGGGGGTAGAAAATGACAATTCCGATCACGTGCTTTTGAAACCTGAGTTTTTCCATATCAAAGCTGCAAAAAGAGGTCAGATTCTGATAGAAGGAGAGCATTCGCTGTTGAAGTGTATCAGACACTGCACCGATTTGGATCCGGAAATCTGAAATGCTATCGAAACTCTGAAGAAGGCCCCTGTGCAGTTGAGAAACTCTGAAGAAGGCCCCGTACAGTTGAGAAAAGGATTGGAAGAGTGGAATACAGAGGATGGACTTATTCTGTTGAGAGGATTGGTCTACGTTCCCAATAATAAGGAAATTCGTCGCTCAGTGCTAGAGATCTTCCACAACTCGCCTGCAGCAGGACACATGGGACGTGCCAAGACTCTTGAACTTGTCTCGCGAAACTATTGGTGGCCTCAGATGCAGAAGTGGGTCAATGACTATGTAGATGGATGTGATCGATGCAAGCAAACGAAGGTGCTACCATCAAAACCCCACGGACCATTGAAGCCAAACGAGGTTCCAGAAGGGCCATGGCAAACCATTAGCTGCGACCTCATCACCAATCTACCCATCTCCCAGGGCAAAGACAGTATTTTGGTAGTCGTTGATCATTTCACAAAGCAAGCACATCTTGCTCCAACCACCAAAGATGTTGATTCTAAGGGAGTCGCGGACTTATTTCTCAATCAAATATGGAAGTTACACGGAACACCAAAGAAGGTGATCTCGGATAGGGGAACACAGTTTGTGTCCAAGTTCATGCAGGAAGTCTTGAAATGACTAGGAACCAAGTGGTCCATGTCAACAGCATATCACCCACAGACTGACAGACAGACGGAACGAGTCAATCAAGAAGTCGAACAGTACCTCCGACTCTTCACATCCTACCATCAGAATGATTGGGTTTCTTGGCTTCCAATTGCTGAATTCACGCATAACAACTCAGTAACTGTCACTGGACATTCCCCATTCAAATGTGTCTACAGATATAATCCCGAGTTTACGATTTCCCCTAATTCTTCCAACACGATTCCCCATGCCGACCAGAGAGTAGCTGAGATGAGGGAGGCACAAGAAGAGACGAAGGCAATGCTGGAAATAGCGAACGATCGAATGAAGCGCTTTTATGATCATAAGGTAAAGGACGCACCAGAATTCAAACCAGGCGACAAGGTATGGTTAGATGCGACAAACATCAAACAACGCTGTCCGAGCCAAAAATTGTCCGACCGCCGTCTGGGACCATTCAAAATTGAAGAGAAGACTGGTGAGCTAAACTACAAGTTGAAACTCCCTGTTAAATATCGCATCCACCCAGTTTTCCATGTGTCCTTACTCACCCCACATCAAACCTCTCGACTCGTTGATCGCCCACCTCTAACGCGTCCGCCGCCGAAGATTGTTGACCAAGTCCCAGAATATGAAGCAGAGCAAATATTGCAAAGCCGCCTATACAGGCGCAAGTTGCAGTATTTAGTAAAATGGAAAGGATATGCAGAATCAGATGCAACATGGCAGTCAGAAGAAGATGTGAAGAATGCGCCACTCATTGTAGCCAATTTTTATGCAGAAAACCCCAATGCGGTTAAATCAGCGCGGATCTCTACTTCAATTCTGACTACCCCTGATTTCCTCGAATGGAGACAAAAAAATATACGACCATCTTACATTCGCAAGGACGCTCATCCTAGAAAGGGGGTAATGTCACGAATCCCAAATATGAACCATTTTTCATTTCTCAGTTTTCCTTCAGCTACTTCCAGTACCTGAGCCGGTCACGTGACTCCTCATCATATATCACCCATTGCTTCGCCGATTGGCTCCCCTACTTCACGGGCTAGAACAATCTCGCTTCCTAAAGAAGAACCGGTCGGATCTTGGGTTTCTATTTAGTAACCATCTTACTCATTTGCTTATATATCATGATGTCATACTTAGTCATCCGCAGTATCGTACGACTCTTTTCTCATTGGCTGATTTCTTTCAGACTCCTATTCAATGTTATGTATAAAAGTAGGTTAGTTAGTGTAAGTACTCCTTAGACTTAACCTCTTCGTTTCCTACTGTTGTAGTGACTTAGATGTTCACACTCAATACTATCCTGTTCCTCATCATCTTTGACCAAATCCTAGTGGTTGTGAACTTGCCTTCATCATTATTGGTGAACATTGGTCATAACAGCGGCTCATAGTAAGACGAGGGCCTGGTTCACTTCTACTAAAGAGTAACATAAAGAGATTGATATAGCAAAACGCGTCGGGGAATGATGATTGATTTTAAACATAATTCGCGAGATAAATCTCAGCAGAATAGCACAGTGAAGTTTATCGAGAACGGCGACGTCCAAGATAAAGTTTGAGTCGGAGTGGTAAGAAGACTTAACCTAATGTTATGACCAACGTTCACCAATAATGATGAAGGCGAGCACACAACCACTAGGACTCAGTCAGAGAGGATAACAAACAAGATGGTATTGAGCGTGAACGTCTAAGTCACTACAACAGTAGGAAATGAAGAGGTTAAGTCCAAGGAGTACTTACACTAACTAACCTACTTATATACATAACATTGAATAGGAGTCTGAAAGAAATCAGCCAATGAGAAAAGAATCGTACGATACTGTGGATGACTAAGTATGACATCATGATATTTGAGCGAATGAGTAATATGGTTACTAAATAGAAAACCAAGCTCCGACTGGTTCTTCTTTGGGAAGCAAGATTGTTCTAGCCCATGGAGTAGGAGAGCCAATCGGAGAAACCATGGGTGAGATGTGAAGAGGTGAAGGTGTGACAGGGTGAGAAGTCATGTGACCGATTTGGGTATTGGAAGTAGCCAAAGGAAAACCAAGAAGTGAAAAATGGTTCATATTTGGGATTCGTGACAATCAAGCGTCTTCTCCGTGATAATGTTTTGGCGGACGAGGTAGCAAAACTCAAGGAAAGTGCGGAATGTTCGAACTACCTCTATGGGGACATGTCCCTCAATAGCAGGTAAATATACCTAAAATATCTACTGTAAAATAATAAATTTAAAATAGAAACAAACGCCACGGCTTACCTTCATTAATGCCTTGGAATTGTCGCCTGTCCACTGCTTGAATCCGTGTCCTTGAGGGAAGCGTCAAAGTCCAGCAAATGATGGGGTGGCCACAATTCTAAATCAAAGTTAGATAGTGGTATGTAATATTTATGTGAATCTCATACCTTCTATCAATGTCGTCCATGATACACTTGGCCGCCGTTTTTCCATGTGTCTGATCCAAGTACTTCTTGACCCAATCTACAATATGATCTTTGAATGTACCTTTTATCAACTGGTGCAAAAGGTCAGGGGCGATGAGCTCGTGAATGTCCGTTCGAGGGAAATTGTTTGTGAATGGCTAAAAGGTATCGTTAGTATATTAAAATGAATTATAAAGTTTGAACTTATGATGAGATCACCAACAATGCCATACTCATCCCATAAGTCACCAAGGGTTGCTTCTTCGACGAGTGCTTCTGTGTGTTCACAGCAGCGCTCACTGGCTGGTTTATCTAAATTGGTGCATGGTCCTAGACATCTGTTCAATCATTAGCATAGGTAATCAGTTGAGAGGTGTCATAACACCTACCTAGCACACCAGCCTCGAACAATACAGGCTCACAATACCTGTTCCTCGTAATCAGCAATGTAAGGTCCTAGACCATAGATGACACGCCGGAAATGACCATCACCGAAGCGCACAACTTCAGGCTTTGTCATGCCAGGCCAAAGCCTCTCAAGAATTCTGGTGAGGGACGACTGGAATAATTGGCGGTGAAACTTGCGGAACTTCAGATCAGAAGCATGTTCTTTTGTTGCTGTTGAAAGGATTAGTTAGCGATATGGAAGAAAGACACAAAAATAAGGATAGCGGGAAGAACAAGGTGAGAACGCGGTTTTATAGGACAAAGTTTAAGAAGAAACTAATGAGGTGTGGTGTGTTGATGAGGTGAGAACGCAGTTCTACAAGACAAAGTTTAAGAAGAAACTAATGAGGTGTGGCGTGTTGATGAGGTGAGAATGCAGTTCTACAGGACAAAGTTTAAGAAGAAACTGATGAGGTGTAGTAATCAAACGTACTTTTAGGTATAGCGAGAAATCCAACAATAGCGAGTGCCTCATGGTGTGCACACCGGACATTGTTGTGAACATTGCCTATTGAGGCGTAGAGAGGGTAATACTCATTATTTCCAGTTGCAACGGACACCATGGTTTTGTCACTGCCCAGGAAAACTGGCACAAATGTTGATCCATGTGTCTGTGGGTCAGTTGCAATTAAATCCTGAAGAATTTGTCAGAGGTTGTTCTGAGATAAACAGTAGTACAGTGGCTCAAAAAACTGTCCGCATGTTTTCACATTTTTCACTATCTATGATATTGTGTGAGAATGTACAAACACATCAAGGACATGCTGGTACCATATTGTAGTACTACTTCAGGGCTTCCAATTGAGCCCTATGGCGTGGGAATTGGTCGAGATATGGTGGAGATATGAGGCTTACAAAATGATGACTCATGCGGACAGTTTTTTGACTCAAGTATTTTACAGTGATAATCAGGTATTCTAGTACATTGTGTGACCTCCCTTGGCTTTAATTACTGCCTCTATCCTTCTAGGCATACTCTCAATCAATTTCTGGCAATATTCTGCTGTAATCCTTGCCCATTCCACTGCTACTCTCTCCCATAGCTCCTATACTCCTTTAGGGGGGGGGTTTCATAGGCTTGAAGCATCTTCTTGAGTATTCCCCAGAGATGTTCAATGACATTGACATCAGGGGACTGTGCTGGTCAGTCAAGAACATTGATATTATGTTCTTTAAACCATTGTCTGGCTCTCCTAGATGTGTGCTTGGGATCATTATCCTGTTGGAAAATGATGTCTTCTTCATCAATCCCTGAGTCAGCTATGCTAGGCAGCAAGTGGTCATTTAGAATGTTCACATACTGCTCAGCATCCATCCTCCCCTCAACTTCAGTGGGCATACCCACACCATTCCATCTCATACAGCCCCATACCATTAGAGAACCTCCTCCAAATCTGACATCCTCACTAACCTCTCTGTCTGTTAAAAAATCTCTCTTCTTTTTCCATACATATACCTTCCCATCTGACCCAATCCTATTGATTTTGGTCTCATCTGAACATATAACATGCTTCCAGTCCTCTACAGTCCAGTTTTGATGGGCCAAGCCAAAGGTAGTCTTTTCAGCCTATGTTTAATAGAGATAAGAGGCATTTCTTCTTTGTTACTGCCTTGAGATGAGCTGCCTTGAGAACATTCCTCACAGTTTGTGAAGAGACAGTGGTGGTGATGGTGGAATTGGTATAATGGGTGGCTTGGAGGGCATTATTAGCCTTTCCTGTAGTGATATGTTGGATGATAGCCCCCTTATTAGCAGAGGTGGACATCCTCCACAAGAGTTTTCCTTGTCCAGGTGGCTTTCTTTGATACACTTGGCTGCAGTAGACTTGCATACTTCAGTTCTAGAGGAAATTTGATGAGCAGAGAGGCCAGCATAGGACAAAGAGAAGATATTATCCCTTTGAGTAGAGGAGACGGCTTTCATGGTAATTATGACCATGACACATGAGACATTCTGGTTTATATAGTTAGATATAGTTTTAAGAGTATGCCTAGAAGGATAGAGGCAGTAATTAAAGCCAAGGGAGGTCACACAATGTACTAGAATACCTGATTATCACTGTAAAATACTTGAGTCAAAAAACTGTCCGCATGAGTCATCATTTTGTAAGCCTCATATCTCCACCATATCTCGACCAATTCCCACGCCATAGGGCTCAATTGGAAGCCCTGACGTAGTACTACAATATGGTACCAGCATGTCCTTGATGTGTTTGTATATTCTCACACAATATCATAGATAGTGAAAAATGTGAAAACATGTGGACAGTTTTTTGAGCCACTGTACCTATGGCTTGATTCCAGGCCCAATCACCAGACATAAAGTCCTTCCATTGGCAGACATCGCCATCAGTTGAAAACTTGCGATATGGGCGGTAATCAAACTCTTGTATGTAGTCGGGGTTCCCAAGCATGTTCCAAACAATCTGATGCAGGTCTCGGTACCAAACATCAAATGTTTGATCCATCCAGGATGGTGCAATGTCCGGTTGTGCACCAGTGTATTGCACAGAAAAAGACTGCCATTTCACATTGCCAACTGGAATGTTGTCAATGGTCTTGTAGAGATTGTGATAGTCAGCAAACAGAGGTCTATCATTGTGCTTGGTGAGAGTTGATGCCCACAGATCAAGCAATCTGTTAATTTGAGTTGCTGGCATCTGATTTTCGATGAAAAAGAACTCAGCTGTCTTGAATTCAGTGCGATTACAGAATGGGGTATAGTCATTGGGAGTTTTTTCAGACAGAGGCTCCGGCACACTTCCAGGTGGAAGGAATGTACCATGTGCATCACAAGGACGAGCTAGAAATTTTAAATAAATGAATGTAGTGCAAGCAAAGCGGAACATAATTACCATCAAGTGCCTTATGAAAGTTTCGATACATGGGGTCTCCCGGACCCCAAAACTCAGTGTCGACATTGGGAGGTGGTGGCAGGTGATGGGTCTTGTCTTCGATGTATTGATCTTGATGCTCAGGCTCTTGATAATGGCCTGCCGGCACAATGTGATTTTCAGGAGCCGGGTCTTCAGCAATATTGCGAGGTAAATTTAGAATTATAGGGTGGGCTGAGTTCCAATGTTTTGTGTGTCCTGCGTGAGTTTTGAAAAAACACCAACAACTTCCATGCCTGCAAGGTAATTGCAGAGTGTTGTGTTCTCACCAAGAGTCTTGGTTCCTCAGGATGATCTGAGGCATCAAAGGCAAAGGAAATATAAAAAAGATAGCGGTGCGATAGACAAGAATTCATAGTAAAAAGCGAGCCTGGCGCCGCCATCCGAAAACACATTGGTTGTGTTTGGAGTCAGGGTGAGGACCGTGAGGTACTTCAGAAAATTTCAATGTGAAATCCCTAGTCCCTGCTCATTCCCAACAACCACCAGCCCTACCCTCTTCCCTATCAGCCATGTCTGCAGAACCCACTGCTCTGCGTCGCACTCATCCATCTAACGCCAACAAACATCCTGGTGAGATCGTCCTTCAAGCAAAAGGTCATCAACGTACCGCAGAGGAGATGGCTGTTGCCAAAGCCACAGAAGCCGAAAAGGCTACAGCCACTCAGGTAGGCATCCAGCGCTTGGCTAGGATAGAGCTTGACATGGAGGAGAAACAGGCTGGCACACTGACCAAGAAGGCCAAACCAGTGCGCCCTCCTCCAAAAGGAAAGGCTAAGGGTAATAAGGCTATCTCTGAAAAAGAGAAAAGCCTTCCAGCAGTTGCCAATGGCAAGGCTCAGAATGCAGCATTGGAGAATAACGCTGATATTGAAGGTCTCAACAATGGTCCTGATAAGAGGAAGAAGAAGAAGGGGATCAGAGGATCCATCAATCACGCACCATGATGGCGGCAGTGATAACAAGGGGCCAACACATGCTGATAAGGGCAGTGAGAACACACTTGCATGAGTCTCTCACAGCTTCTGGTCATACTCTTACTGACAGAATCAACACTTTTCTTCCTAAATCTAACTTCTGACTGCACTGGCAGAAACCCTAACTTCACACTCAGCGGGAAGATCCAGAACTGGATCTCTGGTGTTGACAAACCCTTGAAGCCTCACACACCAGCAACTCAGACTTCCAACTCAGTTCCCCCTTCCACTATCTTCACGCACCTCACAGAGACTTCCCAAGTCACTATCGAAAGCGCTACCTCGGCCGGGACTGGTGGGAAATCTGGTGGTGTCCTTGTTGGAGGCTTTGATGATGAAGAGCCAGAGGATGATTCTTTGGAATGCCAGGTTGCTCAATCAACGGTCAAGAAAGGCAGGGAGGCTGCGGTGATTTTTCCTTTCTTTTAAAAAATATTTTATGCTACTGATTTATGTTTACAGACTACCATCGCACTCATGCTCAATGACTCAGATGATAGTCTATACGATGATGGGCCTAGGGCTCCATTCACTCAGAGTAGCAAGGCACGGCCAGTACCTCACCTCAGGCCCATCCCCAAAAGGAAGGCAGAGGAAATCCTGGAGGTTTCGTCTGCTAGCGAATTCAAAGACATCAACGCTGCTCAAAGTGACGACAACCTACTATCGGATATCGACCATGACAACTATTTGATGGATGTTGATCCACCCCAATCAGACCTCAAGCTGACGACATCCCAACCTGTGGTCAAGCAAGGTCCTGCTGACACAGGAGTACTCATGAGAATGCTGTTGAAGCTGCAGAATGCTTGCCACACTACAAATTCGGTGAGCACTTGACCCTTTGTACGAATCCCCACTGACTCATGTATTTGTAGGTATCCGTCAAAACTGTAGACACGAATGCTCCAGCAGCCAAGAGGGTGAAGACTGAACCGATCACAGGGCCAATCAGTGTTACTCCCGCACAGGCCCAGCCTGGAGTTCAATTCGACATGCCTATGGAATCAGCAAAACCCCGAGCACAATACTGGATCACCGACCTACCTGCGCCAGTCCAGGCAGACCACCGCTGGGCCAAGAAATTCTGCCCGACCATGATCTTGTGGATGGGGAGTCTCGAAGACGACCTCATTTGGACCATCACAGATGTGAAGTTACTCAAGCACATTCAAATTATATTTGATGTGGTGTACCCAGAGCTCAGCCTTAAAGTGGCTCAGAATGGTGTTATATTCTCGCTCGTAAGTTTTTTTCCTTCTTTCACGGCTTACTTGTATTTTTGACTGCACTTTAACTAGACAATTCAACGCCTCTCTGAATGGCGTAGCACCTTCGGCTCAACAGCCATTGCACTCATCATTGATTTCTTGCTAACCAACGCAGACTGTGACTTGCAGGTTCTCTCACACCTCCTCTTGAAGGATTACGCCTTCCTCTTCGGAGACATGGACCTACGTGATCCCCTTGGAGTGTACCACTCTGCCTTCATGCTTCAACTCTTCGGAAAGGCACACCTTGCCTGCATTGGTGGCCACATCAACATCCCCACACTAAAGACTCACACCTTAGCAACCAGTGGAATGGTAGGCACCTTCTCACTTTGTGCTGCAGCTGTAAGACTTCTGTTTTTCTGCTGTGGATGACTGTTGACTTTGGCCTCTGCAGCTCGAGTGCGCCGTTGAAATGATCGCCAATGGTGATATCAAGGCTGAGGATATTTTAGCCACAACATCATCCACCAAGACCAGCATTAAGCTGCTGAAAGTCCTCAACAAGGTCACTGGAAAGGAGATGAGCATCCCCTTTCTGTTCTTGTGTGATAGGTGTGCCAAGAAGACGAAGAATTACGCCAGGTCCATCAAGAAGAAGGGAGTGGCCTTCGTAGTGTCTTTGACGGAGATCGCACGTTCAGCATGGAAGGAAAATGTCTGGCCCGCGGACTCAACTGTCACAGATGATGAGTCCAAAGATGAATGTGCCTTGCTGTGTATCTATGCACTACCTATTTTCATTTGTATTTTTATTGAATTGTGGGTGCTTTTGACAGAAATCTTCGACAACATCACATCCACGCACTGCTTTAGCTGGTAACCATTCTACTATACTCCTTTTCTCTGCTCTGAACCCCGTCCAGATTTCGCCTCAAGTGTCTTCAAGGCTGTCTTCATCACTCTTGTGCACTGCTGTCATCATTTGCGTCTTGCCACTCGTTTTTTAGCCGCATCAAGTTTTGCATTATTTCAGGTCTATAGTAGTACCTCCTCCTGCTCTCTAACTGCTTTTTACTACGCTATATTTCTGCATGTTGCCCCCTTAATTTCCACACTTTTCACTCAGACGGTCCCTTTTCATTTGCTTTTCCACTAGTTTCAGCACGCTTGTTATTAAATAAAAATTTGCTTTGCATGCTGAAAAGGAAGACAAGTGAAAGGAAAGTAGAATTCCAGACAACAAGTGGCCTTTTTCAAATGGCTATCTACTTATTTTCACTCTTGCTTTTTTGTGCTTTTTGGACGAGAAAAGTAGAATATAAGGAAGGTAAGGAACCGGGTGTTTTACTGATGTGAATGCTTTATCAGGATGTGACCCCAGAGAGTCACCGTAAAGGATCTGTGAGCTTGAAAAGTTGATGACTGTTGCCACCCAGTGATTTCCATTTATGTTGGTGACAAAACCAACACTTGACTGTCTTCTGAACCCAGAGGCAAGTGTGTGGCCTAATCCATGAGCTCGAGCAAAACAGTTTCGTCCAAGTGTGTATGCCCCGGACTCTCTCTCCTTGTATGCTGACTTTAAGTAGGCATGAAAGTACAGACTCTCGATCTCGACATTGGTATCAGGTAGATGTTGTTTGATGCCAGTTCGGAGGAGATCCAACATCTGATTCTCGTGCACATCAAATAGCCAATCATGTGTTATATATATGGTGAGATGGTGCATGGCTACCTGATTTTCGAAGCCTAGGACATTTCCTGACCAGGGTAAGCTTCCAAGCAAGTTATAAACTTGTTTGATCAGGTCATGAGTGTCCTGCCTATAGGCTGCTTTCCATGAGCAGCTCCGGCTCTCCAGGATGTGCTCTGCTTCAATCCAGTGCTGACAGCAGTTTCTTCGAAGGTGAAGGACCTCTGCCCAATAGGTAATCACCCACAATGGCAGGCAAGTTTTACTGTCTATTGGGGTATGTGGGCATTGAACTGAGACCTTTTGTTGCTCAAGGGCAGCTCGAAGGCCTTGATCAAGGAGTTTCTCAAGAAGTGAGGAAGGTGGCAGAGGTATAGATTTGATTTTGTTGAGATCTTCAACATTTGGCTGATCATGGCTGAAGTAGGCTTCCACAGAGATATTGCAGTCGATTTTTGAAATCACTGGAAGTGGGAATTTCAAGAAGGCAATGATGGATAGGGATGGATCTGGAAGGAGCTCAGTGATAGCAGTTGAAGGAAGCTGTAGTTGGTGAGGGATTTTGGTGGGGGGCATGTTGTATCTGAGTGCTACGAAATTTTCAACTTGAAGTTGATCAGACTCGGACAGTGGCAAAATTGTTGCTCATTCACAACTCGGATATTGCTCAGGCATCTCTACTTTACTTACTACATGGGTGGCAATAGAAGATGTGCTTAGAGCTGCGGAATTCATGATCTGGTAGTCAAAATTAACATGGTTGAAATTAACTTCTGCCAAAAATTTCTGCACTGTCATGTGTCACCCTCAAATGCCGAGGTGACGAAATGCACCTGGCTTTCCCAATAAGTAAGCCTTATTAAGCTTGGTGATCACGCACCTCACCAAGCCTAGTTAGGCTTGAATGTGCTAAATTCTCAACACCTTTTACTACATACTATCATTGCCTTTCAGTGCTTTCACTGCTTCGCTACGATGTTTCACTGCTTTGGCTGACTCTGTACATTCCACACTCACTGCCTACTACTTAGTAGCATACTACTGGGTGTCCTAGGAGGGTGGAAGATGCCTATAAACATTCGCATAGCAAGTTTTAAGACATACCCTTGAGTAGTGGTTGAGGTAGATTGAAAATGAGTGGTTATTTGCAGAGTTGCACTTCGGACACATATGGTAATTGGATGCACAATGCATATATACACCTCAAACCACCATTTTCCCTGCAACTCAACTACAACTCAAGGGTATGTCTTAAAACTTGCTATGCGAATGTTTATAGGCATCTTCCACCCTCCTAGGACACCTCTGGGTCAATATACATACCCCAGGGCCCCTCTAGGAGCAAGGTGAGTGATATTCCCCCTCTTCAACATTTTTCTTGATAACTCACCCTACATTTATCCACAGCCATTCCCCTTTTATATACTAATTATATAGAACCACCTTCATTATTTTATAATGTCTCAGCCCTTGGTACTCTTGCTGGACACCTCCCTTGACTTGGTGAGTCTCATAGTTCGCTTTTTTGGTGTTTTTTTTTTTGTTTCTAACTTGCCCTCCTCTCAATCCCTACACTTACAGCTATTTACAGTCACTTATATACATGTTTTGCACCATCTAGTGCACTAGTACTTCGCTCTAGATCCCCTGGTAAGTCTCCCCTTTATTTTTCATGTTTTTGTAGTCTCCCCCCCTGTGTCCCTGCTAATCAATTTATCGCCCACCACAGTATCTCATATGGCTCTAATAGAGTCATAATACACTCTCTGAACACCGCTTGAGTACCCCTTTTATTTTGGAGGGGCTATCTTAGGTTCTATAACACCTACAGTAGTCCCCCTGGTTTGGGGCGCATTTTTACTATCCTGGTGCCCCCATTCACTTTCCCCTTGCTAATATATGATTATAGGACACCTATAACTGATTCTCTTATGCACAGAACCATATAGTCCGCCTCCTGCCCTCTCCTACCCCCATTTCCCCCTTCAGAACACCTTCCCCAGCATCCAGGTGATTTTATTTCGCATTTTTTACTATATAGGGTGACACTCTGGGTCCTCTAGATGAAGGTGGAGGAGCTGTAGTACCTTAGTTTCCCTCATACATACACACACACTTATTTTATTGTTAATTAATGTTTAAAAATGCGAAATCATTGTTATTAAATGCATTATAATATAGTACAGCGAAAAAATTACAAGAAAAGGTGTTGAAATCATGTTATACTTGAGCTCACTGTTGCCCACAGCGAGCACGAAGGTTTCGGCAACGTGCAGGAATGGCCGAAAAGTGTTGCTTACCCGATTTGGTTTTACAGCTGAAAAACAAAAAACACTCAAGGCAATTGCGTGATTTAGGGCAATATTTAACGCTGGTGTTGAGAATTTAGCACATTCAAGCCTAACTAGGCTTGGTGAGGTGCGTGATCACCAAGCTTAATAAGGCTTACTTATGTCGAGAAATTTACAGTGGTGCTCAGCCAAAACACCAAGCGAGAGCACATGACCACAATCAATTCCCTTTTCAAGGTGGGATTTGCTGACCTCACTGGCACATGACCAGGTTTGTGTGACAGGCGTGAGTTTTGGTTGAAAAAAACAGAGTGTTTCAACAAATGCGCTGGCGGGACGGAACAAACACGAGTGGGGTGCGGGCATGATTAGCAATGGCAAGTGGTAAGGTAGAGTATCAGTAGTATGCTACTAAGTAGTAGGCAGTGAGTGTGGAATGTACAGAGTCAGCCAAAGCAGTGAAACATCGTAGCGAAGCAGTGAAAGCACTGAAAGGCAATGATAGTATGTAGTAAAAACAGGACCGGTATCACTTGTTGCGAGAGATACGGTCCCCTCGTGCAGCGTGTGCCTTGTTCACAGCCTTCAGAAGTTGTGTGTGCCCTAGCTCAGCCTCTGGATAGGCTGCGAGGAAGTGTGCCTCATTCGACTCGTACCTGGAGCTGAAACAGAGGGTTAGCAGTGCTGGCAGAGTAGATACCAGCGCAGGGACTTACTGATTAATGAACTCCAGCGTGATTGTTGCACATTGGTGGTACTTTGATGCGAACCGTCTATTTGCACCTTGGTACCAGTGCCTTGGCCAGTCCTTCAGTGGCATTGTCAGTCCTTGGTCTCGATCGCCAACAAGCCAGTGTTCGACAATCTCCTTCCAGGAGTTGTGCTTCGGGCTGGTGGTTCTGTTGGGATGAGAGACTGGGACCTGAGGGATCACAAGGCCAGGTGTTGGGAGTTTCTGGGTACTTGAAGCCTGAGTGATGCTGATGGGCAGCGTGGTGCAGAGTTGTTGTGACGAGGTGTGGATGGATGGCTCGGTGGTAGGGAGAGTGTGGCTGACGACGGGCCTGGGTAAAACTGGCTGTTCGGCTCTCGCACATATGTCTCTGACAGGTGGAGTTGGTGTGTGGGAGGCACACTCAGAGACGTTGGTGAAGTGGGGGCCTGAATCGAGACACTGGAGAGCGATTACTGTGGCACAGGCAGCCTGTGCTACAACACTCGTTAGGGAGCGCATGTCATTGCGAAGGGAGTTGACATCTGCTGAAACGGATGTGTGCACCATGCGAAGCTCTTCTGTCGATGCTGGTCTGGTGAGAGCATGTTTGCCAGCAAGGGAGGCATCAGCACCGTGGGAGATGGGGGCAAGGGCATCACTGTAGTCAGTCTCATATGCATGTAGTTCATCAAGGAGGTAGCGAACGAGTGTATCACGCTGAAAATAGACACAATGAGAAAAAAAATGCTGCATCAGTCAAGTGTCAGTCATAAGAACATGAGACATACCTGCTCGCCATCAGCCCATCCACCCCACCAACGAACTTTAGCAAGTGTCCACCGCTGGCCCACTGGAGCAAACATGAACCAATATTGCGCACCTCCCCGATGAAAGCAGTGAGTTGAGAAGTTACCACGGATGCCAGCGCCAGCGGTTGACTCATTGATCCATTTTTGTACGGTATCGTGAGAGATTGGCTGTCCAGGATGCACGACACCATTTGCACTCATCGCAGGAAAAATGAAGTCGTTCGGCTGGAGAGTTCACCCATAGTGAAATGATTCAAGCCACTTGATCCAAACTAACATCCAGAAGAAATTGTCGCAGGCTGGCATGTTGGGGCGTGGATAAATCTTGTAGTGATTTGCTGCCAGTGGTGAGGTCATTTAGTCATCCAGCTTCAATTTAATGTGAGCAACTCACATCTCAGATCTGCTTCCCATTGGCCCTTGTCCACCTTCTTTTGCCATCCTTTCCGGTGAGTGAGAAAGATCTCGAAGTACGATGTGCATTTACTGTTATGACCCACGTCCAACAATAATGTTGAAGGAGAGCTCACGACCACTAGGACTCGGTCAGAGATGACAATGAGTAACAGGATTGGATTGAGCGTTGAACGTCTAGGTTACTACAACAGTAGAAACAAAGAGGTTAAGTCTAAGGAGTACCTATGCTAACTAGCCTACTCTTATACATAACATTGAATAGGAGTCTGAAAGAAATCAGCCAATAAGAAAAGAGTCGTATGACTACTGCAGATGACTAAAGATGACTCATGATATATAAGCGAATGTATAAGCGAATGAGTAAGATGGCAATTAAACAGAAACCCAAGTTCCAACCAGTTCTTCTTTGGGAAGCGAGATTGTTCTAGCCCGTGGAGTAGGGGAGCCAATCGGAGAAGCAACGGGTGACCTATGACGTGGAGTCACATAACCGGCTCGGGTACTGGAAGTAGCCGAAGGAAAACCGAGAAATGAAAAATGGTTCGTTTTAGGAATTCGTGACATTACCCCCTTTCTAGGATGAGTGTCCTTGCGAATGTAAGATGGTCGTATATTTTTCTGTCTCCATTCGAGGAAGTCAGGGGTCGTTAGAATTGAAGCGGAGATTCGCGCCGATTTAACCGCATTTGGGTTTTCTGCATAAAAGTTGGCTACAATGAGTGGTGCATTCTTCACATCTTCTTCTGATTTCCATGTTGCTTCTGCTTCTGCATATCCTTTCCATTTTACTAAATACTGCAACTTGCACCTGTATAGGCGGCTTTGCAATATTTGCTCTGCTTCATATTCTGGGACTTGATCAACAATATCCGGCAGCGGACGCGTTAGAGGTGGGCGATCAACAAGTTGAGAGGTTTGACATGGGGTGAGTAACGACACATGGAAAACTGGATGAATGCGATATTTAACCGGGAGCTTCAACTTGTAGTTTAGCTCACCAGTCTTCTCTTCAATTTTGAATGGTCCCAGACGGCGGTCGGACAATTTTTGGCTCGGACGGCGTTGTTTGATGTTTGTCGCATCTAACCATACCTTGTCGCCTGGTTTGAATTCTGGTGCGTCCTTTACCTTATGATCATAAAAGCGCTTCATTCGATCGTTCGCTATTTCCAGCATTGCCTTCGTCTCTTCTTGTGCCTCCCTCATCTCAGCTACTCTCTGGTCGGCATGGGGAATCGTGTTGGAAGAATTAGGGGAAATCATAAACTCAGGATTATATCTGTAGACACATTTGAATGGGGAATGTCCAGTGATGGTTACTGAGTTGTTATGCGTGAATTCAGCAATTGGAAGCCAAGAAACCCAATCATTCTGATGGTAGGATGTGAAGAGTCAGAGGTACTGTTCGACTTCTTGATTGACTCGTTCCGTCTGTCTGTCAGTCTGTGGGTGATATGCTGTTGACATGGACCACTTGGTTCCTAGTCATTTCGAGACTTCCTGCATGAACTTGGACACAAACTGTGTTCCCCTATCTGAGATTACTTTCTTCGGCGTCCCATGTAACTTCCATACATGATTGAGGAATAAGTCCGCGACTCCCTTAGAATCAACATCCTTGGTGGTCGGAGCAAGATGTGCTTGCTTTGTGAAACGATCAACGACTACCAAAATACTGTCTTTGCCCTGGGAGATGGGTGGATCGGTGATGAGGTCACAGCTAATGGTTTGCCATGGCCCTTCTGGAACCTCGTTTGGCTTCAAAGGTCCGTGGGGTTTTGATGGTAGCACCTTCGTTTGCTTGCATCGATCACATCCATCTACGTAGTCATTGACCCATTTCTGCATCTGGGGCCACCAATAGTTCCGCGAGACAAGTTCAAGAGTCTTGGCACGTCCCATATGTCCTGCTGCAGGCGAGTCATGGAAGATCTCTAGCACTGAGTGACAAATGTCCTTATTCTTGGGAACGTAAACCAATCCTCGGAACAAAATGAGTCCATCCTCTGTGTTCCACTCTTCCAATCCTCTTCTCAACTGCACAGGGGCTTTCTTCAGAGTTTCGATAGCATTTCGGACTTCCGGATCTAAATCAGTGCAGTTTCTGATACGCTTCAACAGCGAATGCTCTCCTTCTATCAGAATCTGACCTCTTTTTGTGGCTTTGATATGAAAAAACTCAGGTTTCAAAAGCACGCGATCGGAATTGTCATTTTCTACCCCCCCTCTGTGGTCTGGCCTCCTGGACAGAGCATCAGCAGTGTCATTAACCTTTCCTGGTTTGTGTTGCGGAGTGAAGTTGTACTCTGCATGGAACAAGGACCATCTTGCCTGTCTGTGAGTTAACTTTTGGCTCGTCATGAAGTACTCGAGGTTTTTATGGTCCATCCAGATCTCTACCGGATGAGGTGCGCCCTGAACATAATGCCTCCACTCTTCCAATGCGCGGATGATGGCTAAAAGTTCTTTGTCATGAATGTCGTAATTACGCTCTGGATCTTGCATCAATTTGCTGAAAAAGGCCACCGGGTGCCAAAGTCCATCTTCTTCCAACTGAGAAAGTACACCACCAGTAGCGTAGTCAGATGCGTCGCTCTCTATCTTTTGTTTTTTATTCGCATCTGGCATGACTAGCACTGGTGCGGAAGTGAACCTGTCCTTCAGAGTTTTGAAAGCCTTCTCTTGCTTGTCCGTCCATTCCCATGGTACATCCTTTCTGATGAGTTCATTCATGGGTCTGGCAATGTTCGAGAAACCGAGAATGAATTGACGATAAAAGTTCGCAAATCCCATGAATCGCTGAATGTCTTTGACACAGGTGGGAGTGGGCCATTCCTGAACTCCTTTAACCTTGACTGGATCCATAGAGATGTGTCCATCTTTGACGATCAAACCAAGAAACTCCACTTCCTTCTTCTCAAAAGAACACTTTTCCGGTTTGAGATAGAGATCATTGTCCTGTAGTCTCTGTAGTACCTCGCGCACTACCTTCCGATGTTTCTCTACATCACCATTGGTGAAGACCAAGATGTCGTCGATGTAGACTACAACAACCTTGCCTTCCTTTAGATCTTGGAAGATTTGGTCCATCATAGTTTGGAAGGTAGCTGGGAAGTTCGTCATACCGAAGTACATTACAACTGGTTCGTGGTGTCCGAAAGGAGTTTTGAAGGCGGCCTTCCACTGGTCTCCTTCTCTCATTCTGATATTATTATAGCCCCATCGAACATCCATTTTCGAAAAGAGCTTTGCACCAGAGAGTCGATCAATAAGGTCCTGAGAGCGAGGGAGAGGGTATGCATTTCGGATGGTTTTCTCATTCAACCTCTGATAGTCCATGACAGGTCTGAGCTTTCCGTCCTTCTTAGCAACAAAGAAGAAAGGAGCTGCTACTGGGGATTCGCTATCCCTCAGTCGTCCCAAATCATATTCCTGCTTCAACCACTTCTCACATGCGTCATTTTTGGCGGGGGACAGGGGATATGCCTTCGCATTGGGGGGAAGGTCAGTAGGATCCTTGAGGTCTACCTTGTGATCCCACTTCTTAGACTCGGGGAATCAAGTAGACTCTTCTTCGGAGAAGACCTTAAGATAATCATGGAGCCAGTCCGGCACCATTTCTTCTACGGGCTTCTTTTCCTTCTTCTTCTCCTCCTGCTGCGCCAACTCTGATGCCACCGAACTCTTGTACCTGATCCACACATTCCGTGATGAATCCTCATCCTCGACTTCCTCGATCTGCACCTTCTGACCAACAGTAGTAGCAAGGTCCAATTGTTCTTCATCCTCAAGCCTGGCAGGTATGGTACCCACATGTCCTTGCATTTTAGAGCTGAGGCTGTTCGACTGAACCTGATGATGGATAGAGGCTTCCTTGATATCCTCATCTTCGTCATCTTCTGTCGGTATCAATTTAGGCAACACAGAAGGGATCAAAGAGTTCGTGGTCTTTCTCTTCTTCACCTTGGTCTTCTTGTTCTTGACCTTGGCTTCTTGACATTTAACCGGGCAACGGTCTAATGTCACCTTCCCTCTGTTCCAATCGATACTGGGATTATGGAATTGTAACCAATCTATTCCAATGATAACATCATCGGAACCTAGGTCTGTGACCAGAAAGGCTACTTCTTCCTTATGATCCCCTATGGTAAGCTTCAAGTCTGCGTAATGCGTAATTGGCCCGGTGGAATTGTCTGTTTCGTCAATGTTACGGATCGACATTGGTCGCAACAACTGCTTAATCTGAACTTGATTTTTTTCTACGAATTTTTTGCTGAGGAAAAGGTTTCTGGCTCCACAATCCACTAGAGCATTGACAGCTGCTTTTTTGTGTTTCCCTTCCAACATAACTGGCAAGTAGAAATGGTCTTGTTTATTCCCAGAACAAACTTCTGATACTTCTGCAAACATAATTGCCGAGTCACCGAGAATGGAAAAATGATTTCTCTGATCTAAGTCCGCAGTCGACTTCGATCTTCCTAAAAACCCTTCTGCTCTTCTTTCTTCGCGGGGTTATACATGGTGGAGAGGCAAATCCTCTCGTTAATGATGCGGTTAATATCTTCCAGGGTGAGTGCTTTCACCGCTGGAACTTCTTCCACCTTGCCGGTGTGGACAGCTGGTCCTTTGCCCTTGGTGTTGAGTGGCTTTCCTGTGCAATTACGGGCCATATGCCCTTCTTCTCCGCAGTGATAGCATTTGAATGGCTGCCCCTGCGCGCGGGGTCTGCCTCCTGCTCTGGTTGCATCTACATCCATCGTGTTTCCTCCCTGCGACGTGGTCTTGGGTGCTCCAGCTGGTGCAGGTGGAACAGCGGGGCCTCACCAAGGTTGTCGCTGAGAGAAACTCATCTTCCTCTCGTCGTCAAGCTCTTTGAGGTTCTGCCCGACTAAGAGCGCCTCCCTGATCAATCCCTCCAGGGTGTCCTTCCTGTTGGGGTGGATGTTAGCCAAGTAGTTTTTGACCCATTGGTCTAAACCATGGCGGAGTTTGCGCATTAATTCGTAGTCGGAGAATTGACAGAAGGCGAGCTTCTGACGGAAAAGGGAGATATATTCTCCAACTGTACGATTTCCTTGTCGGAGGGATTCCAACTCTCTTGCAGCCTTCTCTTCTTTGTTGACGACGCTCCACATGACCTTCATGTCCTTGACGATGCTGTTATAGGACCCGGGCTGACCGCTGAGTGCCATAGGGGTGATACTTTCTGCCCACTTAGCTGCGGCTCCTCGGCAGAAGGACACGAGACATGTGCATTTCTGCTGTTCGGTTGCTCCAGGGTAACCCATAAAGTAGCTTTCGAGCTGGGTAAGGAAGGTGTCAACATCAATGGAGTTTTTATCTCCTGTAAAGTCCATGGGTTTCACCATCTTCAAATCAGAGCCTGAAGTCCCAGATATGGCGCCTGGGATCTTCGTTGTAGGCGAGGTCTCCAAAAGCGTGACCCTGTCTTCCGCATTCCTCAAGGAGTCCTCCAGATCCCTCACTCTGTTCTTCAGAAAGTCGATCTCGTCGTCTGCATGCACCAGGCCTGCTTGCAGTTCGTCGACCTCCTTCTGCAGACCAGTTATGAACTGCCTGGTGTACTCTCTTTCTGTTACGACGACGGTGTTGATTGCGTGCGAAATGTCCTGATGGGTGATGGTAGTCGACCCGGGCCCGGAGATGCCGAAGGGTGCAGAAGGGCCTGCGGTTGGGGTGGTGGATGATCCTGCAGGTGCTAATGGGCCTAACGGGTTTCTCCATCCTTGCGGGGCCGGAGAGTGGATCACTCCCCTTGGTGGAGTCACTACTCTTGGTACAGCTGGGGGAGCGTCTGTCACTTCCGTATCCTCGGAAACGTGCATCCCAGGCTCTCCTAGATTCTCAGACATGGAAGAATCTACAAGAAGAATCTGAACAGGAAATAGTGTGGAGGAGTGCTTCTCTGGCCGCAACTAGGCGGGATCTGTATGGCAGAGACGTGATGACGGAGGTGCGAACACATGTAGCGATTCGTCGACCTAAAAGAACTCGAGAGGAGTTCGCAAAAGACGCGGTGAACTTTGGGTCTGCTTTCAGCACCCTAGGTTTCTATCGTAATGTATTTTTAGGGTTGTAAGACCCGCGAGTGCCATTCTATTACGTAGAAAGCAAGTATTGTAGTGTACAGTTGGCAGGGTTTTGGGCCTGACTGTAGACGTGCGGAAACAGGACCTAAAGTCACTGATCCTTATGAACTGGCGGCTCGTGTAAGACGAGGGCCTGGTCCACTTCTACTTAAAGGCTAACATAAAGAAACTGAGATACTAAAACGCGTCGGGGAAATAATGAGTTGACAAAAAACGTGATCCGCGAGAATATTCTCAAGCAGAACAGCACAGCGAAGTTCATCGAGAATGGTGACATCCAAGACAAAGTTCGAGTCAGAGTGGTAAAGTAGACTTAACCTAATGTTATGACCCACGTCCAACAATAATGTTGAAGGAGAGCTCACGACCACTAGGACTCGGTCAGAGATGACAATGAGTAACAGGATTGGATTGAGCGTTGAACGTCTAGGTTACTACAACAGTAGAAATGAAGAGGTTAAGTCTAAGGAGTACCTACGCTAACTAGCCTACTCTTATACATAACATTGAATAGGAGTCTGAAAGAAATCAGCCAATAAGAAAAGAGTCATACGACTACTGCAGATGACTAAAGATGACTCATGATATATAAGCGAATGTATAAGCGAATGAGTAAGATGGCAATTAAACAGAAACCCAAGTTCCAACCGGTTCTTCTTTGGGAAGCGAGATTGTTCTAGCCCGTGGAGTAGGGGAGCCAATTGGAGAAGCAATGGGTGACCTATGACGTGGAGTCACATGACTGGCTCGGGTACTGGAAGTAGCCGAAGGAAAACCGAGAAATGAAAAATGGTTCATTTTAGGAATTCGTGACATTTACTCAGTGTGAGTGTCTCATTTGCAAGGTACACGCCGAGCACCCCATCCAAAATAGTGGTATCAAGTGAGATATCCTTTCTTTGCAACTTTACGAGCTCAAAACA
Source organism: Suillus paluster (assembly GCF_016628075.1). Lineage (NCBI taxonomy): Eukaryota > Fungi > Basidiomycota > Agaricomycetes > Boletales > Suillaceae > Suillus > Suillus paluster. The sequence continues at coordinate 39,154 of NW_024537629.1, forward strand.
CCTGCGTGCAAGTTAGATCATGCACGTGCTGCGGAAAAGCTAATCAGATCTCACCTTGTCCATAACGTCCATCCATTCGATGTGAACGTGACTTGTTCAAGATGATGAGTAAGTTTTGTCCTCATTTCCAAGTCCAGGTGCATATCCGAAGGCCGAGCACCACTCATCACCTTCTGAATCATCTGTAGTGCAATCTCGAGTGGACACACAGCCTAGTGCCATCAGAATGCCCGATCCATGTAGTCCTTTGTCATTGCCATTGAGTGAGTGCGATCTCCTCCCTCGGCACTTGCCTTATGCTTGATGGATGACAGCACGTCGTAAATGTCTGCAGAATCAGCAGGGTTTCCTTCTCAGTGCTGCTTCGCCTCATTGAAGTGCCATTTGCCACGATAGGTATCACCATCTCTAAAATGTAAGTCAGTGCTCATATGCTCTAATTCATGTATGATAATACTCATGATAGCTCCCACAGCTTCTTAAATGCCGAACGGATGCTCTTGACAGTAGTTTTGCTGAGGTTCTCATGGAACCCTTTCAGGGACATGAAGAGCGCCAGTGCTTTGTTGGAGCATCTGTTCAGGATGCTCTCAAATGCATATTTGAAGGCCAGGTCCTCATACACGTCATTGTCGGCATGTATTTTGGCAGTCGCAGGCAACAGAACAAGTGAGTTTTCATACATGTCATCCCTCCAAGTCTTGCTGACAGCAGAACAACTCAGGGTTTCGAAATGGCTTGCCAACCATTCCCATCCACGCCGAACATGCCCAGCATAGTTCGTCCTTGTGTCATTTGCCTGAAGGTGAGTTTTTATCCCATGTTCCTTACACTTTTGGACGTCTGCTAAAGCTGTCTTCGCAGCAGCTGATCTCATCTTTCGCCCAGCTTTCTTCTGAGCAGTGTCTGGCAGCTGGGGGGCTTTCGTGGAATCCTTCTTGAGTTGTGCCATACTTTGCGAACACGAACAAGTGAGTGTGGCACAAAGGTAGTTCAAAATTTCGGGACGGAGATCATTGTCAGGGGCCTCTAACTAGTTAATGACAATTTCACATTTCACATTTCACACTATTTAGATTAGGAGACGACAATTGATTGCACTAGGCACTAATATACTGCTGCACTACTTGGGGAGCCATATGATCCAGTATCATTTCCGGAAGATGCATGTATGAGGGAGAGAATTTCCCTTGAGCTGAGTTGCCTAGGGTGTTGTGTGCCAACCACCAACCATCAACTTTGATATTATAAATAGCGATATCACGCCGCAATGCCATCAATGTTCCATGAGCAATTATTTTGAACACCAGCCAGTGGTCTGTGTGGTCCACATGCTGACGGGGCAACTAAAACACGAGTTAGAGTCTATAAAAATTGAACCACATGTGCCACCTACCTTGCATATGGTGCGGAGACATGCACCCTCCCACACACTCCCACGCATCTTGTCAATGATGGCATCATCGTCCCAGCCCAGCTGCAGCCTGCAGAAGTCTGCAAGGTCTGCGAGATGTGGCTGGGAGGACGACACGTCCAGTAGCACATTCTCTGCAGCTGAAAAAGATGTTGGAGGATGGATATATTTGTTGATCACTGCACGATGTGGAAAATTGCATGGGATACAATCTGCAACGGCCTTATACCGACGCTTGAGGTCATGATAGGGGTCGTTGGTGAACATAGTGTGTAGTTCATTGACGAGGTCCTCTGCACGCTCAGAGAACTCTTCCAGCGGCATAGACAGGAATGTGCAGAGCATATTCTCGCCAATTCTGCTGCACATAGCAACCTTGTGAGCAATCTCGATTCCACAACCAGGCACTCCTCTATCATAGTCTCCGCCTGCCAGGAGGGCAATGAGCAGTTGATCTCCTCAGGTCAAGGAAGCATCATGCTCGAGACCATCCTCCGTATACACTTGAACATTGAGATAGTCCTTGTCGTTCTTTGCACTGCGACAAATCAATGGCAAAAGCATGAGAAAAACATGATGGCATACGTTCTAATTATGCACACGGCTCCGAAGATCAGAACATCACTGTCCTCGGTCATCACGGCGTTGATAACACCGTGGGTGTTCATGGCAGCCAATTCGGCTTTGGCTTCACTCGGGGCCTGGGGAGTGGTGAGACAACAGTCTCATTTGAGGTGAGCAAAACTTACCTTGGTCCACTGAAAGCCAAACAACTCCAGCATGCGCTGGAAGTCATGGGTGAGCCAGTGGGGGCTGTGTCTGATTGTTCGACCCTTGTCTGGCAGGTGGCTCAGGCTATCGAAGACAAAGACCACATGCAGGGGAAGCTTTAGTAGTGCGCCCAGCCGAAAAATCAGTCGAACCCCATATCCATAAATCCTTGTTCACTGGTGCATAGTATATTCTTCTTTGGTTTATTTGACAGATACAGTACTTTTACCTTTCAAACTCCCTATTACGTTGCCTTAAGCGGCTCGGACCGATTTACTCTCACATATCCCCATACATATCACGGACGATCGACCGCATGTCCTGCGTACATTTCTAGCGAACCACGAGGTAGCTCGGACATCCCAAGCGATGATTATCTCCATTATTTACCTAGTAGCCGATTTTTTACTTAAGGGATGTTCTCCGGGATCTTCACAGTCGCAGCATACTGCAGATCGTAAGCGCTCAGCTTTGCCTGGGCAATCTACACAAACTCAGTCCTCTCGCGATCCCAATGCTTCGAATCATTACCTGGGTTTTCAGGATGGCGCACATGGACAGCTCTCTCCCACTGTGTGCGCCATTTGTTTGGGGAGTCACACCCACAGCTTCATCGACTGCACCGCCGAGTGTCTCTGGAGCAAGTCCCACCCTGTGCTCACCAACAGAGTCAACAAACAGCTACTATTATGTTCCAACAACCAGCCACTCTGCCTCGACTGGCAGAGGAGTCGTGGATGCAGCAATCGCTCACACAATGAACGACACATTTGCACCGGTTGTCCTTCCACCACACACGGATCTCAGCATTGTTCTCAAGCACAGAAAGTTGCGGCCGATCACACCTTATAATTCTTCCTCCTGGGAACATTTGCTTCACTCTCATGATCTACTCGATCGCTACCCGGATATCCCGCTTGGTTTACGTGCAGGTTTCAATCTGCACCTGCCTTTGCTGCACTCCACTCAAACCCCACCTAATAGTACTTCAGTTCATCAATATCAGGATGTGTTCTCAGCCATTTGTCTCGCGAGCTGCAAACCGGTCAGTACATCGGTCCTTTCACTCGCCTGCAACTTGTGGACGCCCTGGGACCCTTCCAATCCTCACCCATATCAATCATTCCCAAAGCTGGCAAAGCTGGAAAATATTGTGTCATTCAAAACTTCTCTTTCCCTGATATTCTGTCCCTGGCTCATCCATTACCATCCATTAATTCCATGGTTAACTCCGATGATTTCCCGTGTACATGGGGGACATTCGACACAGTCTGTACCATCATCCGTGGTCTACCACCAGGCTCTCAAGGTGCCACACGGGACATGGCTGAAGCTTATCGCACTGTTCCGTTACACCCTTTGCAGTGGCCAGCAACAGTGGTCCGTTTGTCGGAGGATGCCTTCTGCATTGACACCTGTACCGCCTTTGGCATGGGGCCATCAGCCGGGGCTTATGGTCACGTTGCTGATGCTGGGGTCGACTTATTGCGAGCACAAGGTCTTGGACTGATTGTCAAATGGGTCGATGACCACCTGTTTTTCCGCATCCGCAAAGAGCATCTCATTACTTACAATCATCAGCGTTTGTTGGTTCATACTTGCCTGGCCCGAACAGGCCAGCTTCAGAATGGTGGTCGTCTATGGTACAAAGGTGACGAATTTAGTGACAGTTCATTTGATGAGTTTGCTGAAGACTGCGGTTTCCCGCTCCGCGACTTATCTGAATCTTCAGTTCGCTCGCATGAAAGTGATAGTGAATTCACTTTTGACTTCTGCGACATTAACCGCACGTCCTCCGATCTCGATATACCTTGGGAACCGACAAAGGACACCTTGTTCAGCTTTCAAGTTGTGTACATCGGTTTACTGTGGTGCCTCACGTCGCTCACAGTGGCGCTGGTGGAAGGAAAAAAGGAGAAGTACTCTGCCACCATCACAGCATGGTCTTTGGACGTCACCCATGTACTACTCAATGTTCAGAAGCTGCATGGGAAACTTCTTCATGCCTGCCTCGTGCTTCCCGCTGGACGAGCGTACATCACCTCACTCGAAAGTATGCTTGGAGTCTGTAGTGCGAGTCCATTCATGCCACATCACTCTGTCCGTCATCTCAACGAAGACCTCAAGTGGTGGTCTAAACAACTCTCTCTACCTTTCGTCGGTCGGTCAATCCCACACCCAGTTCAACTCGTCGATGCTCGGGCCTTCTTAGACGCCAGCACCACTGTCAGAGTTGGAATTGTTATCGATGGGCATTGGCGTGCCTGGTACCTATGGCCAGGATGGCAGACACTCAATGGAGAATGGGACATTGGCTGGGCAGAGGCCACCGGTTTCGAACTTCTCATCCATGCCCTCCTGCGGGCCTATTCCAGAAGTTCAGTCTCACTTCAGGGTCTATTGTGACAATAAGGGCGTCGTTGATGGTTGGCGCAATGGACGGAGTCGCAATAGGGCCACCAACATTGTTTTCAGAAGGGTCCAACATCTCCTCGATTCCCAAGACAATTTCTCCTCTTTCCATCTCCGCTATGTCCCCAGCCAAGACAATCCAGCAGACGGGCCTTCCAGAGGTGTCTTCCCCCCGAGGCATTTCTTGCTCCCACCCATTCCTCTCCCTGGGGATCTCGAAAAATTCCTCATCCCCGCCGTCTAACCCAGGCACTTCACAAATGGACACAGTGGCTAGTCATTTGCAAGCTTGGTTGACCGGAGAAGAAGTGAGACTTCCCGCAGTCACACTGCTCTCAGCTATGAGGCCACGCGCTGTCGGCGCTCCATGTTTTGCTAATTCCACTCCCTTACTGTTGCCCGCACCCACAGGTCCACCGCATCCATATGCCGCCAGTTTGACACCTTTGCTATCACCTCTTCGTCCGCATTGCCTAGCACGCGATCGCTTGCGATTATGGGTACCTGCAACCAAGCACTCAGGCACGGATCGTGCTGGAGCGCCAGTTCCAGTCTCCAAGGCCGACCTTGATAGAATTCTCCTCATCATCTCTCATTCTCATGCTTCCAGCACACATGAAACTTACGGATCAGGGCCCTTAGCATACCACGTATTTTGCGATACTCGGGGCATTTCTGAAGATCAGCACTGTCCAGTGCCACCCGTTCTACTTCTAGCCTTTGTTGCGGCCTGTGCAGGAGTGTATGCAGGTGCCACGCTCGAGAATTACTTTTACGCAGTTCGCGCCTGGCATCTCCTTCATGGAGCACCTTGGCTACCAAATCATGCCGAATCATCCCTCGCACTGACTGGCGCTGCAAAGTTGGCCCCTCCATCCTCCAAGCGTCCAAAGTGCACTCCTTTCACAGTGGAGCTCATCATCAAATCCGGAGTGTCCTGGATCTGTCAAAGCCGCTACACGCTGCCGTTTTCGCATGTCTGACCACTTCATTTTTTACCATTGCTTGCACAGGGGAGTTTACGGTACCTTCTCTTGTCAGCTTCCACACCGACCCCAGTGCCTACATCAAATTCCGTGACATTCATTACAACCAAGATCAGAACAGTTTCAGAGTAGTAGTCTTTGGCTTGCTGTGGACCAAGACATCCGCAACTGGGGAGGACGTTTATTGGGCCGCGCAGTCTGGACTAGTTGATCCCCAAGTAGCTCTCCAACAGCACCTCACCATTAATCAACCTCCCCCTTCTGCCGCTGTCTTCAGTTGGTGTCATGTGGGAGGTCTGCAGCCTTTGACGAAGTCCACATTTCTCACCTGTCTGCAATCCGCCAGAGATCAACTAGGGACTGGAGCGCTAAAAGGGCATGGAATTAGAATTGGTGGCACTTTGGAGTACCTTCTCCGTGGCGTACCTTTCGACAGCGACAAAATGATGGGGTGCTGGAGTAGCGATGCTTTCATACTCTATCTTTGACAACATGCTGTGGTGCTTGCACCCTATCTTCAAGATACGCCAATCTTAGAACCATTCATGTGCTATGCCATACCTCCGCCACGTTAACTTTCGGTAAGTTTTCTACATCGCCTTTCTCCTTTTGGTTGGGGGACAAGCATGTGCTTGCTGCGTTGACGGGCTCCTTAATTTTCGGGATACACAGCTCATACTTGTCCTTTCTGCTAGGTCCTTACAGTCTGTTTCAGCCTAAAACCCCTGTGGGGTTTTTACCCAAATAAGCCTTTGTTTGTTGCCGCCGTCATTATAGTATTTGTTTGTCATCGTCGTTATAGAATTTACTTTGCCTTATCTTGTGCTCGTCCCTTTGAGTCTAAGTGCATAGACGTGAATTTTTCCAGATATCCTGACTTATTGGGAAAGCCAGGTGATGAAATGGTGTAGTGTGTCACACGTCACAGGGGGTGCTGAATCGAGTGAAATACTACAGTAATCGCGACAGAATGTAGTTACAAAGCTAAACATAAGATAACGTGTTGAAGCATGATGACTTCAACTCCAGCGGAAAAGAAAAGTTTCAAAATGAAAGAATGATACAAATGAAGCACGTATGAAGTCCAGCAGACGTCCTTGCACTAAGAATCCTCTTAGTGTCAAAAGGGGTGACAGATATCATTGAAGAACTGGTACCAGCAACCTTTGTTTTCCGAATTTTCATCACCAACTACAACATGTCCCTGTTATTTTCATCTCTTGTAAGAATGAAAGCGTGTTAGAAGATAGAGCTGAACTCACCAGGGGATTGCGCAAGGCATCTGCCTCCCTGGCAGAATCCTTCCGCTGACCACACATTTACTGTTTTGAGAGGTTTCCTTCACTGTCGAGGTTAGCGGATGATGCAGGGTCATCAGGCAATGAGGTGCACGCATCGGTAGGAGGTTCATCTTGCTGCTTTCCTTTACCCTTGTCTTCTTTGCTAGTGCTGAGCGGATCATTTCCAGTGGGTTTCTTTCATCGAACACGCATTGCCCGTCCCATGTGCTTTCCTTTACTGTTGAGGCCGGCGGAGGATGCTGCATTATCGGGCAATAGCGTGTGCACGTCGGCAGGAGTATCATCTCGGTGTTTTCCTTCATCCTTCTTTGTTTGCCAGTGCCGGGCTGGTCATCCACGAATGAATGGCCCATGATGAGGTGATTGTATATGACATCCTGATTGATTTCCTCATCTTCCTTTCTTTCTTGGCATTTCCCATCCAGCATTGGTGGGTTGCCTGTGGTTGTCACAGGTGTGTTTGGGCGAGCACAACGGAAAAAGGACCTGCATTTGGGGTGCCCGGGGGGGGTGCACAATCCTAAAAAGTGTCAAAACCTGGACAAATGGGGGGAACTAGATGATTCCGGCTGGCAATATTACAAGTGCTAATCATCAGTACTGGCTATGCCACTGCATGATGAATCATGAGTTTCACCTTGACAGAATTGTTGCATGCATTATTGGGCACATCATCAGCAATGTTATTAGTACGTGGAGGCTTTGTAGTTTCTATCTATCATTGTCCTGTGAGCAAGACGAGGCAAACAGTCAAGTGTGAGAGTACTGACGTCGACGAGTTCAATTTCCTGCTGTGCATCGACATCAGTACTAGTGCCATTGCATGACGAACCACGAGATTCACATTGTAATTTTTATATGGATCATCCGAATCGCCGGTGTTACCAGGCGTAGTATCCGCCTGTGTTGGTCCTGTGAGCAAGACAAGGCAGACAGTCAAGTGTGAGAGTAACGGGCGAGTACTTTATCGATGAGGTCTCATTGGTTGACTTCCACTGGCCTGATCTGTTAAACCAAGAGGTGAGCCCCGAAAGAGTCCAGGTGTTGGGGGCCAAAACAACTAGCTAACCTTACACATTTCAAGATAGTCTCGATGGATTCTGTCGACTAAACATGTGATCAGCGCCACATCCTATAGCTAGATCATGACAACGGCCTCACCATCGTAACCACGGCGCCTCAGGATGTTGATGTCTGTGTCAAGGATGGTCACAAGCGACATCACATTGTTCTTTTTATACATAGAAAAAAGCAGACAGCACAAAGCTGCTGCAATACTAAAACTGATGAGCATGCATCTTGAGCGGAACAGAGCACCACATACTCGTAACTGTCAGCCTTCAGCTCCTTGATCCACAACACATTTACACCATCTTTGATTTGGATCTCAGCAGAGAGATCGGTGGGGTGCGCCTCCCATTCCCGAGATCCAGTTGCATGTATGAAATCCAATCTCTTCGTGACATCAAGTTTGCAACAAGCTTGTACAAAGAATTGAGTCTCATCATGCCAGTGTAGAAGGCGCATCCCCTCTCTAAAGCACTGTTCATTGAACTCGTGGAGGAAGATAGGTATCTTGTCGATGATAGAAGATCGAAGGGCCTGAGCCCTTGATGTGTGCAGCATCTCCTTGTCCGGATCTACGGTGTGTTTGATGCAAGAGCTCAAAGATTTGACACCCATATCCAAGTAGAACTCTGCTCGGGATATGTAAGACAGTTCCAGGAAGAATGGAATAACTTACTTTCTAGTAGCTCCTCCCAAGGAGCAATATAGATACAATCACCAAAAGTCAAAAGGTCTTCCATGTCATCCGCTGTAGGGAGTATCCCTACGCTAGGCTCGTATCCACCACTTTTCCAATGCATCAGGCATCCATCCGACGTCCATCTGACACCTATCCATTCCATCCGATACACATCTGCTTTTCGGATGACATGCGGATACCTTCAGATCTCCCCCTATAGCTTGTGCATCCGCCGCATCCGTCCTGTCCACATCCATTCTATCTCATTGGTACGTACTCACATGCATTTTCTTGTTACTGACAGAACACAGACATATCCTCTCACACTCCAGTATTTTTCGGATAGCTTATGGCACGGTCTAGACTCGCTACCTATATATCTATGTTCCTTGAACATACTGTACCCTATAAGCATGGAGGGTTTCGGAAAATACTTACTGGATGTAACTTCCTCCCACTTTTCCTGCACCTTACAAAAAGATCGCTTTGACTTATACCCACTATCCATCCAACCTTTAATGAACTTCCTTCGATTTTGATTTGCATCCCGTCCGATCCGCAAGTATCATCTGCTCTATCCGACGAATCTGTATGTTTCACATCCTATCCGTTTCATCCACTTTTGCGGATCTTTCATCCTATAGGGTCGCTTTAGACAGAGACTAGTATTTTCCCCAGTAGCAATCCCCTTAAGGGTCGAATGCACTTGTTCCCAAGCAAGGCAGCAGGCAGCAAAGACCCAACTGTGTAGTAGATTGACTTCACTCCGCTGCACTTGTTGTACCCACACCGCGACCAATACTTCTTCGGCCTTGCAAAGTTTAAACGTGTCTGCCTCTTGGCTACGCCCATCATTGCTCTTCCCCCATCAATATCCCAAGAAAATTTGGGCATCACGCAGTTCCCCCTCGATGTTTGAAGGAAGTGACTTATGACCCTTCGCGATCAGACGCAGCTCGGCCAAGTAGCTGCAGCATGTTAGTACTATGAATCAAGGTTCCAAAAGCGATATGCACCTCTCCTCGTCCCCAGCCATCTCACGGAACTTTTGTGGACACTTGAGGAGACCTTCAACAATGTCAATGCATCCAGGGTCTTTCTTGACACGACAATATTCCAAGAAAGCATTGGCACTGAGCCCAAAGTCAACAAACTTGAATAACCGCCGGTAGAGGTGGCCTGATGGGTATGATGTTGACTCCAGACAGCACTCGCGGGGTGGCACATGTTCATAAGAGACGCCGTTGGATTGTGGCTTCTCGTACGATACCTCTATAGGAACAATCTTGAGGTCTGCAATCTTTTCAAATGTTTCTGTTGAGAAAACTGGACATCTTATCAGCATGAATGAAAGCTCCGGTATCACAAAATTGATTGCTCACCTTTTTCAGCAAGAAACTTGAACCACTTCTTTGCTCTCTCTGGGTTACCTGGCGGCTTCGATTCAAGAACTTGAAGTAGTGTTTCAGCGGTAGGGCCTTCTTGAATCTGCAGCTTTGCAATGATCCTCTTGTCGTCCAGATGGCCAAAGCCAAAAATTGCCCAATTTGCATCCGAAAATACCTTTCAAATCATGGAATCAGCTACGCGTGCCCAGTGTCTTTATGAAACAGTGGTTAACAGACCTCATGGTGGAAGAACTGACAAGGCTGTCCATCTCTGACACCGGGGATGAATGCGTGCGAAGGGAACCTTGACGGATCGAAATGCTCTTCAAGCTCTGTTTCATATGATGGTCCACAAAGAGACGACCACGCAGCTTGTCTAGCAGAACAATTGGATTCGGATGATGTGATGGTGATGAGTTTCTCTATTGTAGGGTATTCGCGCAGCCCTTGTCTAGTGAGGAATAGTGCTTTGCGATGTTTGGTTAGTGTGACATAAAACATCAAATAGTTCACGACATACCTTCCTCACTGTTTGAATTCCAGGAGTCACATTTGACTACAGGCAATCTGAGTGCCCGGTTGATCTCTGTAGATGCAAAGATCTCTTTGATATGATGTCTTTCACCATTACTGCAAGGGAAGAATTTCATATCCATCACATGAGTCACATCTTCCTGGGGAGATGTTCTAATGTATCTCGCTAGGTCCATGACATTCCATCTATCATCACTGTTCAATCTGTGAGGGGTCTTAGCAAAGATGGTAAGGTCATATCCCTAGTGACTGACTGTGTTATGAGTGAGTCGATGTCGCACCGTTTCTGCACTCCCGAATACTGCAACACCCGCACTGTGCGGGATTCCACGAGAAGTTCTTGTTTAACGATGGGAAGGTCATGAAAAATGTCGGCATAAGGGAAGTACGTATCCCGGGGCCGCTTCATGGAAGGTACATTCGAGATAGTCATAGGTATGCAAGCAACATCCTTCAAAATCTCTCGAACTTCGGAATGACTTTCTTTGTCTTGGAGTGTGTCCCAAAGGTTACTGAGAACACTGAGGACGTGTTGCGCAAATGTTGGCGCTTTCGTGATGTCGTGTGCCGGATCTGGTGTCCCATCCATAAGGTGTCGAAGCCAATGTGCAATTGTCATCTTTTTCCATCCAAAAGTGTCTGAAATCTTCGAGAGATCCAGGCCTTGAATAAGGGCTGGGGGAATTGTGTCTTCTGGGAGAGGGTCATCTTGACAGCGAACGGCCAGCATTGGTTCATCAATAAATTTACTGATGGAGCTAAATTTGATCTCCTTCCCCTGCCAATGTGTTCTGCCTACTCTGAGGAATTTGTTGCACCACATTGTCCGCTGTTCATGCGAGATATCCAGGCTTCCAAATGAGGTGCTCCACCAACACAAGAAAGCAACCATTTTAACGTCAGGCAACGACCGAGATTTCAATTCTTTCACAATGTCTGTGAGCGTGTACGGCCCGACTCGGAGATGACCAGGAAACTCCGTGGATTTTAATAAAGGACGCAGATCCACTGGAACCACTGGGGTTCTCATGAAGAGATCAAAGTCCTTATGGGAGTGACAGATGTTTTTCGTGGGCCAAATGCCTTGATCCGAGATAAACAGGAATTCGTCTGTTTTCGAACAAACAAAGAACACATTCTTGATCATATGGGACACCTTCGGATCAGGTGTGGTAGGATGAAACATGAAGGACTTCATCGTGTACAATCCCAGCACTTCCGCATCTGTCTTGCCCAACTTCGACCACACATCGCATACTTTGCTCATCTCAGAGTCATAGACCATTCTCGCCAAAAAACCTCCAACGTAAAGGAGTTCCTCATTCCATTCTGCACGACATGGCGTCAATGGACAAACAATAGTGAATTGCGAGTCCACCACTTACTAGAAACATGAACATTGCTACGAGGTAACCAATCAGAAACATCCTCATACAGGATTGCACGATACTCACGCAAGATCAATCGAGTCTGGCTCCACAGTTGGAATGAAACGACCGGTGTGGGTACAACAAGTGCAGCGGAGTGAAGTCAATCTACTACACAGTTGGGTCTTTGCTGCCTGCTTCCTCACTTGGGAACAAGTGCATTCGACCCTTAAGGGGATTGCTACTGGGGAAACACTAGTCTCTGTCTAAAGCAACCCTATAGGATGAAGGATCCGCAAAAGCGGATGAAACGGATAGGATGCGAAACGTATGGATTCGTCGGATGGAGCGGATGGCACTTGCGGATCGGACAGGATGCGAATCAAGGTCAAAGGAAGTTCATTAAAGGTTGGATGGATAGTGGGTATAAGTCAAAGCGACCTTCTGGTAAGGTGCAGGAAAAGTGGGAGGAAGTTACATCCAGTAAGTATCTTTCGAAAACCTCCATGCTTATAGGGTACAGTATGTTCAAGGAACATAGATATATAGGTAGCGAGTCTAGACTGTGCCATAAGCTATCCGAAAAATACTGGAGTGTGAGAGGATATGTCTGTGTTCAGTCAGTAACAAGAAAATGCGTGTGAGTACGTACCAATGAGGTAGAATGGACGTGGACAGGACGGATGCGTCGGATGCGCGAGCTATAGGGGGAGATCCGAAGGTATCCGCATGTCATCCGAAAAGCGGATGGGTATCGGATGGAATGGATAGGTGTCGGATGGACGTCGGATGGATGCCTGATGCATCGGAAAAGTGGTGGATACGAGCCTAGCATAGGGATACTCCCTACAACGGCTTAACACAATCAGAGATAATTATTAAGGGAGTGCAGACCAACCTCAATATCTGCAAAAACGAAGGGCACACGTTTTTGGTTGTTGACTTTGCGTGGCAAGTAGTCATGAACAAATTTGATATGGGCATCAACATCGTGGCAAAACTCGGGACATTTGAATTGGCATTTGAGAATCTTGAGAGCGTCCTTTCCAAAGGTGCTGCGCCATTCATTCAGACGATTGGTTGCCTGTATAAGAACATTACATGCTGAGTCAATAAATAAGAAGAGTAGTGTTAATGGACTTACTAATTTTTTGATAGCGGGGTGCTCATTGATGTCCAGTGCATTATGGTGGAAAAATATGTTCCAAAGTTCTTGCAATTTCGGTGACAAATCAGGATGCTCATTCGTGCCAAAAGGGTCAGTGGTGGTACTACCAGCCCAGTCTATCACCGCACAGACCAAGCGGTTCCAAACATCACAGTCACTTTTGTCCTGCAAAGGAAGGTCTTTGAGCTTGAGCTTCTGGAGTGGCTTTTGCGGCTTTAACATTTTCACCGCTCTCACTTCTTCCTTCACAGCATCGTCTGCACCCTTTCTATTGATCTTGAGGCCCATCTATGTATCAAGTGTTTCAGTATAACGTGAAGACTCCAAGGTGAAAAAACCTACTCCTGCAGTTGTGCGATATATAGCTGACACTGATCCACTTGTCTTTGTGTCTTTGACCTTAGTGCTCTTGTGCTCTCGTGCAGCAGCCACCATCTCCTCAGGCTCATCAACATCAAACTCTCCGACCACCAGGTCACTGCTAGTCTCTGGGGTCAAAAGGCTACCAGTACGGCTTGATGCTCGTGAAGATGCTCATGAAGATGGCCGAGATCGCTCCACCTCTGGAATAAGGCTTGTCTCAACTTTGTCTGTGTCGAGTGATTTCCTGCTTGCTGATCCCTTCACTAGCAGTCCAACTGTTTTCCGCCAGTCTGGATTTAAATTACTGGCCGACTGAGTGCCCTTCGCACGCTTAGATTGCGGTACCCTGTGGAAACAATCAGCATATGTCTCGACATAAAATCTTGGCGTACCGTTCACTGGCATCGACATCTATTTCACTGTTAACATTCTCGTTCTTACGCTTTCTTGCTAAAGTGCCAGCACTTGCAACAGTCTTTCTATTAGACACCACTTCCTGCCTTAACGCCCTGTCTTTTGTCTACACCCGCAATTTGTAAACACCTTCATCAATCTAATATTGCCGTCACAAGTGACCTTATTCCCCTTTTTCTTGGGTGATTTCGCTTTATGAGACTTTCTGCGAGCTTCTGATTCTGAACCGGCACTTTGAACGCTTTGATCATCACTGGCAAACTTGGAACTAGCACTTTCAGAGTGTGCGCTCGACAATTCATACTCCAAGTTGCCATCAGTGTCTTCGTCTTCGTCTTCTTCCTCTGATGGTGATGTTAACCTTTGGATTATCTGTGTAGGGTTCGCGCTCACCCTGGATCATTTTTTTCTCGGGCATTCCTCTTGATACATTTGTGCCATAAGCATGATCCTGTCTTCTTAGTGAGTCTTCCATGGCGGCGATTTTACGTACACCTTCTTGACGAATCTCCGATGCCTTCTCTTTCATTTCGGCTTTTTTTGCTGCAGCTTTTGCGTCATCTGCCTGCTTTTGAGCCGAAGTGCGATGCAGGGGGCAGCATCCTTCAGGATCTGAGCAGGATGCCTGTTAGCATTGTTGCGCACGGGGCGAGTCATGATTGTGGTGGTGATTGCGGTTTTTCTGGCAATGTGTTTCTGAGTTTTCCGTGAAAAATTTGTTGTGGTCTGTTTCATACAAATTCAAAATGGTCTGTGCGCAGCCTTTTTAAACTTATGTTCTTCCTATTTCGTCCGCTCTGAAGACTCCCAGGAAATGCTCAATCGTCTACCATGCACGTATCCTGGCTGTCCACGCACTTTTCAGGGACAACGGGGGCGCACGAAACACATTCGCACTGTGCATGGGACCATATTGTCAGCCAACGCCGCATCAGATCAGGGATCGCCACCTGAAGAAGCGTCAGATCAGGGATCACCACCTGAAGAAGCATCAGATCAGGGATCACCACCTGAAGAATTGTTTGCCGATGACGGTTTTGAAGCAGGTTTCGCCGATTTTGAACCGATCAATCCAGAGCATCAGCCTCGCCAGCCCAATATCATCACTCACCCCCATTTACGAGGTATGTTAACTATGTTGAGACGTGCAAGTCTGACACTATAATCCAGGTGACCCTTGTGATGCCAATGGCAATTATCTACCCGCATCGGGAGAGTTTGCCATAGTCGGTGGTGAGTCCCAGTAGAAGTCAACTGTTCCCAGAATGGCTGAGATTGTGCGAGGTTGTGCGGAATTTTGAGACAAGGCTGAGATTGTGTGAGAATGGCTGGCAAAGTTAGTACTAATAATAGCACCTGTCTGAATTTGTGCGAAATCGATTATCTGCTGTTGTCGTCACTGCATGTTGCATCCAGCATGCAACAGCCTGCAATAATAGTCTGGGATTGTGCGAAATCTACTGCATCTTGCACCTTGCGTCTTGCATCCAGCACATAACAGTGTGCCGCTGCCCTACAACATTCACACCCACTACTATGCCACCAGCAAAAGAGTATCAAGTTATGCGCAAAGGCCGCCTGCAGACTGTCTCGAAAGCCCAATATTACCATTTAAAAGCACAAGACGATGGCGCAAGTACGCGAACCGCAGAGCTTCAGGCACTATTAGTCTCTCCAGCACACAACACCGCAGCTACTATCACTAGCGTTGCTCCAATTGCTTCATCAAGCGCCTCTGCTGGCACCAGTGGTACGGGTAAACTAAGAACTTATGTCTAGTATACTATTGTGCTAATTGGTGTAAAGATATGTCAGTCGAGCCAACAAGAGAGCAATCTCAGTCGATTCAAAGGGATGCTATGGGCATGGATCTTGATCAGAGCGCACCGGAAGACGAGGTAAAGTCATTTATTTCAATTACCTACCAAGCACATTTAATTTATCGAGAGTCTCCCATACAGTTATATAACAACAATGACCTCTATTGGCAGGGTGACTATGCAGATGATATTCCAGACCCTCCTGCTGGTTACGAGAACCAGCCTGCCGCACCTGCACTACCTGATCCCCTCCAACATGAAGACCCACCTATACCTCCACCAGAGCCTCACCCTGGTGATGAGGACCAGCCCGCACCTGAACCAAACCTTCCTGCTGCTCACGAGGACTGGCGCACAATAGAAGATATCGACCTTGATGAAATCCAACGTCTGGCCAATGTCGGCGGTCATGAAGACATACTACGATCCATCTCATTCATTCAAGCCCTTCGACACTCAACTTTAGATGATGACCTTTCACCATTAGATCCCGATGCCTTGGAACGTCTCCGAAACCCTCCTCAGCTTCAACTCAAAATTGAAGATCCCCATCTTCGTTTAGCTATCGACACCTACCTTGCACTGGAACACTCTGCAGTGGAGGCTTATGGTAATGTCCGCAAAGCCGTCCTGCGATGTTATCCAGATACAGCATTCCCGTCCTACTATGAAGTCAAGTGCATTGTCGCGCAGATGAGTGGGATCGAGTCTATCGTGGACGACATGTGTGTAGAGGGCTGCACAGCTTTCACGGGAGAATACGCACTCCTTGACCATTGTCCTACCTGCAATTTGCACCGCTATGATCAGATCAAGTTTGATGCCTCTAACGGCAAAGTCAAGTCACCCATCAAAGTGTTTCACACTATCCCCCTCGGTCCGCAACTCCAGACGCTCTACCGAGACCCTAGTGGAGCAGCTAACATGCGCTATCATGACGAATGCACCAGAAATATCCTCGAAAAACTTGAACTTGGCGATGGCAAGCTTTCCGCCTATGATGACATCATCACTGGTACGGAATATTTGAAAGCTGTTCACGACGGGAAAATTGAGGAGGGCGATATTGTTCTTATGTTATCCATCGATGGGGCCCAACTCTACGAGAGCAAGGAGTCGGATTGTTGGATATATATATGGATCCTCGTCAATATTTCCCCTGACCTACGCTACAAGAAGAAGTATATTCTCCCGGGCGGAATCATACCTGGTCCTAAGAAGCCAAAATTCATCGAATCATTTCTTTTTCCTGGTCTACACCATCTTGTTGGCCTGCAGAAGGAAGGGCTTCGTATATGGGATGCATCAACAGATGAAGTCTTTACCTCGAATCTTTTTTTCGCATTTGGAACCGCAGATGGCCCTGGCTTACTTTGTTTGAGCTCAATGGTTGGGCATACTGGGAAGAACGGGTGTAGAATGTATTGTGGTCTCAAAGGACGTCACAAGCACAGGCAGCCACAATATTATCCCGTACTGCTGAAGCCTCTCGACTACACTGTTTCCGGATGCGACCACGATGATATTGACATCAACAAACTGTCATTATCGCCATGCTCCGACTACATCGACAACCTTTACCGTGTCGTATCGGCTACAACCATGGCCCAGTACATTCAACAGCGTCTTGAAACAGGTATCGTCAGGCCAAGCATATTGCTTGGCCTCTTGCCCAACCGCATGTTCGGTATTCCGGAATGCTTTACCCCTGATATCATGCACTTTGAGGGTTCCAATATGGGTTCCCTCTTCACCGATTTGTGGCGTGGCATGATGAAGTGCGATGCCTCAGATGATAAGGAGTCGTGGGACTGGGCAGTGTTCCGCGACAAAGCCATTTGGACGGATCACGGTGCCACTGTAGCTGCATGTGCGCAATATCTCCCTGGCTCATTCGATCGGCCCCCTCGTAATCCCACCGAGAAGATTAATACTTACTACAAAGCCTGGGAGTTTATCCTGTGGCTGTGGGGCCTTGGTCCAGGTCTTCTCTATGGTATCTTGCCCGACAAGTACTGGCAAAATTACTGCAAGTTCGTTCGAGGTGTCCGAATCATGAGTCAGCATAGTCTTATGTTTGATGACATTCAAACAGCTCACAGGTACTTTTGCGAGTGGGAGTATGAGTTCGAGTGTATATATTATCAGCGTCGAGCTGACAGGATTCATTTTGTCCGGCCATGTGCACACCAGGGCAATCATTTAGCAGCCGAAGGCTTTTGATCTGGTCCGTCTGTGTGTTATGCACAGTGGACTATGGAACGCGTCATTGGTATGCTCAGGATGGAAATTCGGCAACCTTCCAATCCATTTTCGAATCTCACCTTCCTTGCCATTCGCCGCTGCCAGATCAATGCACTTAAAGTTATGATTCCGGACTTAGAACCACCCGACAATCCACTTCCTAGTTATTCTGTCGATCTCAGGGGTGGTTATGTTCTCCTCAGGGCTCGTGACAGATACAATTATCGTCCAGGTGAGACTGAGACACGATTGATTCATGAATTCCTTGATGGGCCCATTCCAAAGTTCAAGCGCTGGGCAAGATTGCGACTTCCCAATGGGCAGATCGCTCACTGTGCATGGAAGGAAAAACTCAAGCTTGCAGAGAATGTCCGCATGTCACGCAATGTAAAGGTGATCGTCCTCGCTCACACTATTCAGCAGAAACTAATTGTAAATTTAGGTCTCCATCAATAACAAGAGCGAAATTGCGGAAGTTTTATACTTTGCACAGCTGGCCATTATGGTCCATGCAGACGACATCAATGAGGACGACAATGACGAGGAGTTCGAGTACCTTGACAATCAAATTTACCGCTTTGTCACAGTTGCAATGGTCTCTGTCTATTCTCGCCCAGACCCAGAACTACTGCAGAAGTCAGCACAGACCGTTTGGTCGTGCACATATCATGGCAACGAGGCACTGCAGCTAGTCAGTGTGAAATCAATACATTCTGTAGTCGCTATGGTACCTCATCGTCCCCAACTCCCATCAGGATTGGTAGAGGATCGCTTTTTTCTGGTTGAGAAGCCTGGGCTTGGTTTGGTGCCTGTTGATGAGGAGATGGGAGACGACGCCGATGAGGATGAATAGATACTTCTGCTGGCCTCACCCAGCTCTTTCCCTGCAACTTCTTCTTCTTCCTTGTACACTTTCTCTGGCGAAGACGCTACCTCTACCTCTAACTCTTCGATGCATGAATCCTCTTACGAAAAATTTGTCACATCTTACAAAACACTTCATTTCCCTTCTGCGCACGCACATTTAGTAGTTCTATTGATATGTTTCAAGAACTGCATTGCAATATCAATGCTACATGACAAGAAATATACCAGTGAGAGTACAGTAAGAGTGGCGATGCAAGGGGGGAATTGAACTTGAGTCTATCTTATGCTAAGTTTTCATCAAATGCCGGATCTTCTTGTTTTTTCTGAGGCCGAACAAGTCAGCAAATGGTGGATAGGACGTAGAAAAGAATCCTGTAAATACCGCATTGTACCAGCGGGTGAATTCGGCTGGTGTTGCAGGCTCTGGAGACTCAGGTATGTCAGACTCCGGTTCAGTCTCACTGTTGTCGACCAGTGGTGCACTTGTCATAGTAGTCACGGCTTCCGCAGTGTGTTCCTTCAACAAAATGTTATATCCTGCAAAACGAACGAGTAAAACTTGGGGAAAACTTACATGGTGTCCAACAGTAATGTTTTCCTTTGATATGGCTTCAACTACTAATGCTTCAGTATTTGCAAGTTGCTGGGCAGTAGATACTTGATACTAGGATGCCACTGAATACATCTAGAAGAACTCACCACCTTCTGGGCCTCTAGCCAGCGGTTAACAATTGCCGGCTTCTGCGTTTCCGTTGACCTAGGCCGTTTCAGAGATCCTCGAAGAGCAATTTCGACAGTCTATACAGAAGAATCAGTTATTCACTTATAGAACGTGCTCTCACAGTAGTAAATATAACTAGTAAACATGCTCACAACCCATCCTGGTCGTGTTTTTTCAAAGGTAAATTTGAAGTCCTGGATGTGGGCCGGTAACTCGAGTCTGATGCTATCTGCCATAATGCCGGAGTTAAGTTAGCGATAAATAGAGTTAAGTTAACGATACCAACATCGAGGACTTGACGAAATATCCCCAGACTTCAGAACTTTCCAGCGGAGGCATAATAGCACTGCATGATCATGTGAGCGCGTTTTTGAGTGCGTTTAACATATTTCTCTTATACCACCACAACCATGTCTTATTCTTTTCCCCAGTATAATAGCTTTACACCGTCTGATGATTATGGAACACCATACCCTAATATCCCAGGTAGTTTACCTCCTCTTTGTGGCCAGCGGGATATGATGTCTCCATCCCCTGAATCAAGTGGGCTAGGGCTGTCGCATTCTCCCCCCATGGATCTTTTTCAACAGAGACCCGATAACGCGCCACAACAAGGTCTTGAGACTATGGTAAGTTGTGTCTTTGATACAAACTGGCTACTATTAACAACTAACATGCTATTATTAGGGAGCAAATGGACTTTTGAGCGCATATATGCGCCTTGAAGAGCAGGTTAAAGCCTCACTGAGTGATTTTTTTTGAAATAAATGTACTAACTTTCAGCGCATATACGCGTCTTAATGTGCAGATTAAATTCCTACAGAACGATATTTTACAGCTGCAGATGGACAAACAAATGCTGGCACGTGAGCGAGATTTACACCAGCACGTCTTTCAGTTGTATCACTGGCTTTCTCGGGTTTCTAACTATTGTTTTCATAGGGCCGCTTATAATAAGCTTGCGGAATCTCTCTCACTAACTCTAGACCCTGCCAGCCTCAGTACCCTCTCCCCTCAGAGTCTGCCTGTGATGCTAAAGGCGAAGGAAATCGCAGTCCCGTCCTACAATTGTGCTGACTTTCCCAGCGAGTTCATATGGACAAAGGAAGACTGGAAGAAGTGCCAGGAGAAACCATCGACGCAGCTTGAAAAGTTGCATCCACTGCGCTACATTGTCGACAAGAATAACAAGCCTATTCCCTTGGAGCATGTCACGACAATCCGTACCACATCCCGACGGGTGTTCGTGGACATCTGGAACATCAAGGAGGCGCCCAAAAGCTGGGGAGCTGCATCGGGGTCTGCCAGTAAGCTGTACTACCGAGAAATGGTGACATTCTTCCCTGAGCTTGGCTACTGTGACGGTAACTGGAAATGCGACGCCATCGCGACTGCTAGCTATACCTCTTGGCACAAGAATCATATCAGCCGCTTGGTTCGTGAAGGGACTTACAAGCCAACGGCAGAAGATGTCCTCGACTTCGATAATCTCGAGACGCTGGACTCTGACAATACCGATGGTGCCACTGGCAATGTGAAGCCCAAAAAACGGACCCATGACTCTGACCCACCTAGCATCGCATCAACTTCGAGCAAGAAGCGGAAGCCATCGGAAATATCAGTCCCTGAACACAAATTGCCATTGCCATCACCATCACCAACACCAATGCCAATGCCACCGCTACCAGACTCAGACGAGTCACAGCCCACTGACCTTGGCCATTCTGACAACGTGAACAAGACGTGTGCATCCAGGCCCCCCGCCAAAGTATACACCTTTCTTTGTACTGTCATGTCATCCTCAGCTCATTGTTTGTAGTTTCGTGCACGGCCACTCAAATTCGCAAACCTGCTGTAAGTCTACTTGTTACATTCCGTTATTCAAAAATACTCACCGATATTAGTACCACTCTTGAACTGACTGCTAGTGCGGATCAACTGCCCTTGATTCCACCCTCCCCCTCTGAAGATATCCTGACTCCGTCTACAGCCCCAGCGGAGGAACCAATATCCACACAGCCGACCGGTGAACACACACCTTCCATTGCACTGACCCCAGAACGCTCCCTGGATCACTCTGACATAGTACCTGACACCAATCCACCAATGGCTGTTGTCGCCGACCTGGTACCAACTAGTAGTAAGTACCACCACATAACTGGACAACGAGCTCACCTTAAATATCCTTCCAACAGCAACCACGGTACCTCTACTAGTG
Source organism: Suillus paluster (assembly GCF_016628075.1). NCBI lineage: Eukaryota > Fungi > Basidiomycota > Agaricomycetes > Boletales > Suillaceae > Suillus > Suillus paluster. The sequence continues at coordinate 60,889 of NW_024537629.1, forward strand.
TTAGATGCCTCCGCTACCAGCAAACCTCATCCTAGTGCGCAAGCAAAGAAGTCAAGGAAGATGCAGATCGGGAAAGCACAGAATGGACGGTATGTCTGCGTCAGCGGTGTTCCTTTCCATTGTACATATTCACATACTCCATGACAGTAACCTATGCGCACGTGAATGGCTCGCTCGCAACAAGACTGGATCAGCAGCCGAGTTCAAGACCTACTACGATGGACTGTCGGAAGTGCAGAAAAAAGTGCGTCTTTTGTATCGTTTGTCCTCGGGTTGGACTAACATCTTTAATCAGTCATACGACGAGCTCGCTGCCAAGAAGGTATGTAGCGACTACGACTAGAACATGTTGCACCTACTGACAAGTACTCTTTCTACTAGGTTGCAGCTGGCGAATGGCTCCGTTAGCGACACCACTCTCCTTCCGACTTCTTACGACCTAGAACGAGCACGGGGTAGAACGGACGGTGGCAGGAACGAGCGCGGGCTAGAACGGACGGTGGTGGGATGCATCGAGTTTTATTATATCCGGCGTCTACCTGTAATAATGTATATACCACACAATACCAGCAGATCTGGCACAATCTAGAGTGACGCAACGAGCATTGCAGTCAAGCAATACCAGCAGATCTGGCACAATATAGGGTGACATGCAAATATTGCATCTAAACAATCTGCGACAATCACGCACAATCACACACATTTGCACATGTGCTATTAGTCTCATTTTTCTCTCGAGATTGTGTCGCTTAGTTCAGACTATTTCAAGCAACCTCAGCCATTCTGGGAACAGTCGACTTCTACTGGGGGTGAGTCTCAACCCATGTTTCACCATACTTAGTATAGAAGGGCAGCTATCTTCATTCGTCTATGGTCTGTCTAGAGGAGGCTAACTTGCGGTTAACTTCAACTTGTACGGGGAATGCCCAACGTCCCAAGGCCAAACTCTATTATATACTTGCCTGCCTGTCTGCGTCACTGATCTCTTCGTGGCGCCGGTGCCCCCAGAATCATTCTTGGAGTCAACACTGCGGCAAATCTTGCCTCGCGATTTGTGGTCAAGGGTGTGGCCTGTTCTCGTTTAAACGACATGGGACCCACCCTTTCTCCAACTACTTATCACACCCTACTTCGCTCAGACTGATCTATAATGATGAAGACTCGGTACGTGGCTCATGGGTTGAGATCGTACAAAAAGCGATGCTGTTCTGCCGAATGCCGGTCATGAAGGTGCTTCATCGACACCGATTATCGAGGTAGGTGCTGACAGCCGTCGCTCAGCTTCGTGCCCATCTCGGAGGCGTCAGAACTCGTGAAGCTACTCGGGAGGATACATGATATGGCATCCGCCGCCCAGAATGCCCAGACGGAGCTCAATACTCTAGACAATTTACGGATCGCGTATCTCCCTTCAGAATTTTGGATATTGTCATTGGGAAGATCGCGAATGTATGGGCCATTCTCCTTGATCGGAAGCGATCTGACCACTTACTTCCCTATGATAATTGTATAAGATTTTCAATGTGCGAAGTGCGATAGCTGGACGACTCACAAGAGCTCTGTCTCCGAGCAATCCCTGTGAAACGGGCGCACTCCTGAGTTTGCTGAGCGATCTCGACGATACTGTGCATAGATGCAATCTGGGCAAGAGCGCCATCTTGCATCATGTTCACCTGATTTCTTGGGAAGACAATGTATTGATTGGTCGCAATCTGTCTGAGCGAGAATAATCTACACAGGATAATTGCTGAGTAGAAGGTGAAAGCTCGGGGCGAAACCACACGTACCTCGGATGCTGCAGACAGCACAGCGCCATCTGTGCGTAAGGACGTATGCAAATGCATGAAGTCCAGCCGACACCCCCGCACTGAGAATCCTCGTACTTAGTTGTGTCCACGAGGGAAACATATTTTGTCGAGGAACTTGTAGCATGAACTCAAACCCAAGCCAAGCACAACGACACGTATATTCGACGCCACTCGTAGACGGGCTCATGATCAAGCTTCAAGCCCAAGCCTTGCGTTTGATATAGTCCTACTTACTAAGTATGAAGTAGTGCGTCACTGGGCTCGTTAAAGATGTTTTAGTCTGAGCTCTCTGAAGAGGATTCATCCTAAAATATGTCATTGGAGAGCAATATCCGTTGTTTAAAAAGCGACATACCTCACTATCCTGAATCTCCGTGCCGCACGGACACTGGGAGTTCGTCTCTATGCAATTCAGGCACAATGGGACCCCACAACCCGTACACCGCTCATCGCCCCCGCAATCCTGGCAATGAATATTTTCACAGGCTCCACAAGTTAAGTCAAAAACATATTCTGTAGCGCAGTCCGAGCAGATGCCGAGCCGGCATTTTTCGCACGTCTCCACAAGAACTACACCCTTGTTTGCCCGTGAAGATCCTTCCTCGTGCGTGGTCAGCGAAGACCCTTCCTCGCCGGACATATCTTCTTCCATGCAATCGCTGCATAGCGTCGCCTTTTGACACATGGCGCAAATGTTCATGTACTCGCACCAATAGAAGCAATAAAACGTTTGACATCTCGGACAGCGTCGGCCACTCTTCTGTTCCTTCTTCTGAGCACATACGCCACAAACCCACGTCCGTCCGCAAGGACAAGCTACATGACCGTGAATGGATTCAATGCAATGAAGACAAACGCCTTGGTCATCGTGCTCGTGAGGCTCCCAGCTGCGCTCATCACACTTCTTCCATACGGCAGTAGTGAATCTGTTGGAAAAGGAGGACACGAGATAAATCTGCGAGCATGTTCTCGGACAAATTGATGGAAGGGGAGGGGCCCACGCACTTCGTCATGAGCCTTGAGCAATAGTTGGCTTCGCAGAGTACACACTCGCTAAGTAAACCTGAGTAGTTCTCCGTGACGCAGTCCGTGCAGAACATCATTTTATCGTAGGAGCAACAGGACAACATGGGGACGAGGTCACCACCCGCACATCGAGGATTAGCACCGCAGGTGACGACAGAACAACTACTGCACGCCATCAGACGGTGCGAGCAGATTGGGCAACGAGGACGCAGGGAAATCGGGCTAGGATCTTGGCTTGTTTGTGAGCCGGGTATCAAATGACGATCGATGAGTCGCTGGTAGTAGTCCTATAAAATTTTGTCATTGAAAAGACATCATTTGGATGTGAAGTGCCTCGGATGCAAAGTTGTGCATACTTGTGCATACCTGGACATTGACCTCGGGAAGACCCATCATTGACCATCGCTTGTCAGGCCCAGCGCGAGCGAAATTCGTCCTCCTCGATGATGATGACACGTAATATGTGACGGTTTTCATGTACAGCTCAGGTATTAATATACAATAACTCGATGAAAGAATGAAAGTTGAACGATCAACCTTGGAAGGACTTGAAATGATGGTTCTATCGGCTCTGCCTAGGGGAGACGCCTACCTCAACGAACACTCACGTGTGCTGTCACGTGTTACACGATACCACCGCGACAGATCTGAACTTCGTTGAACGTTCTGAACGACCACACCAATAGGGCTGCTCAATTCTAAAAGTTCGAGTTCACTTGGATTCAAGCACCGCTAAGCGTCACCAAACCTTGTCCTAAACAGGACTTGTACCTAAACCTTACGGCGCGCAGCGCCAACACTTGGTGTATACAAGCAGTCTTAAAGCACATCCCAAACCTCACTAAACCTTGTCATTTACATTTCTAACCCTCGTCAGGCCTAACCCTGACATTCCTAAACCTTTTTCTAACTCTTTTCATAGAGTACATCATATGTAGTATGTTCGTGAATATAATATAATCATTTCTCACTCAAAAATGGGCACTTGATTGTACATTGCTACTTAACAAGGCTGAGATAAGGGTCAGGTCTGCTGAGGGTTAGGAATGACGACGTTTAGGAGTCTTGCTGAGGTTTAGGATGTACTTTCAGACTGCTTGCAGATAATTTACTACACCAAGTGTTGGCGCTACGCACCGTAAGGTTTAGGTACAAGTCCTGTTTAGGACAAGGTTTGGCGACGGTTAGTGGTGCTCGGATCCCAACTGAACGCGAACTTTTAGAATTGAGCAGCCCTAATGACCTCACACACAGACCAACTCTGTTGTTGGATGGGGCCAACGACGAGCTTGCCTGTCTTTGCGTCCCAAATGCAAATCTTGTACCCGCCTGATGTAATTCTGAATATGCAGGAATATTCACCTAGCCGTGCTTCGTCTGTGTTGGGCCCAAGTTGCAACTCGACTTCTCCGCTATTTGCATTTCGAATGAGGACATGTACAACCTTTATATGATCTGGGCAATATGTTCTCCGCTGGGTGACCACGAGAGCCACCACACCCTCTCACCCGTCCAAGCACCTTCAATTATCCTTTCATCCACGTCCCACCGCTGCACGCTTCCGTTCTCCCTCCCGCATGCAATTGTCTTACCGTCCGTTGATAACGCCAGTGCCCATATTCATCCCACTTCGCCCTTCCATGGTTCCCTGACGAGAAATCCTTTGTCGCAGTCCCACTTGCGCATCATGCCATCCAGTGAACCACTCACGATGTGGACGCTGTCGTTCAAGAAGACAAAACTCCACGTAGTTTTCTCATGTCCCTCTAATTTGTGCTTCAATGTTGGTTTTTCAGATTGCGCTGGAGTTGAAGCTTCCTCGGGGGAGAAGATTCAGGAGCCATAACTCGTTACGGTAAGGCCCCTGATAGATTTGATTGTTTGTGTATCGCATGCATGGGTGCCCGAGGGTGGTATAGGTAAATGTACAGATAGCACTCACTAAGAATAAGACAATGAATACAACAGCAGAAAGCGACAGAAAGCAACAACCAAGTACTAAGAGGGACCAATAATTACCGTCCAGAATCCCCCCTAGCAAAACAGCAAAATAATCAATAGGAAGCGCATTTGAACAACTCGCGCACAGCTGGCAAATTATGGAGCTCAGTCAAATATTTTGTCGTCAGCGCTTGAAACAAGAGTTCATGATGCTCGTCGTGGTATGGGGTGTGCACGTGTGCCATCTCGTGCGCCATGATATAGTACCTGCGGGAAATCAATAAATATTGATGATCGGGTTTGGGGCGAGTACTTGCCAATCGATGTAGGCCTTGCCAACAGCAGCATCCTTATCTAAGTATTAGGCATGCATGAGCGTTGGCAATGAAAGGATTAATCACTAAGGTCACGCACGGTTCTGTATATAGTGTTCCAGGCCGAAGAATATCTGATCATTGCGGTTAAAACCCATCAGATGTGAGTCCTCGCCATGAAAAAATACGTGACATCGGGTCTGGTTGATTCCAAAGACTTTTGCGAGGTCACTGATAATCTTCCCAAAGGCTTCGCGTTCCTTTGAGGGAACGCCCAAGGCTGTCCCCTCTAAAACAAACGCATCAGTCTGAGAGCCACAAACGAGAGGCATTTCAACTCACTTCTCTTCCAGACTTTGACCTGCCCGACGTGCTGGTCCTCTTCGTCGATTCAATCATAGGCTGCCTGACTTCAAGACGGACAACGTACCGCATTCTTCGAGGTCTGTCTCCGAAACCTTCTTTTCATCGCAGTAACCGACATTTTTCTGCTTTTTTCCTCCGCCAACTTGCTCCCTATTACTGATGTGCTTGTCGTCCTTGCCACCTTCTTCGTTCATGACATTCTTCACCTTCTCGATGGAGTTTTCTGAACATCAATGTTCAGCGCATATCTTCATCGCGGAAAATAAACTTGACCTATTTCACTGAGCTTGATCTCACCCAACTTGGGGTCTTTGCGGAGCCAATGCAGCCACTTCGTGAATTTGCTCAGGACCACCGGTTTAGAACTGGTTGGTTCCTCTCCCGGAGGGGGGGCTGGAGATTGTGCTCGAACAGGTGGCGTCCCATTGGTAATATCACCTCCTGCTTTCATTGAGCATCTCCCCTGGCATGAAAGGTAATCGTAAACCTACCATTTTCAGCCTTCTCAAGATTCTCATGATACTCCGAGAGGATTCTGTCGACTAAACATGCGATCAGCACCGCGTCCTATAGCTAGATCACGACGACAGCCCTCACCATCGTAACCACGGCGCCTCAGGACGTTGATGTCTGTGTCTAAGATAGTCATAAGCGACAGCACATCGTTCTTTTTATACGTAGAAAAAAGCAGACGGCACAAAGCTGCTGCGATACTAAAACGGATGAGCATGCATCTTGAGCGGAACAGAGCACCACATACTCATAACTGTCAGCCTTCGGCTCCTTGATCCACAGCACATTTACGCCATCTTTGATTTGGGTCTCAGCAGAGAGTTCGGTGGGGTGCGCCTCCCGTTCCCGAGATCCGGTCGCATGTACGAAATCCAATCTCTTCGTAACATCAAGTTTTCGACAAGCTCGTACAAAGAATTGAGTCTCGTCATGCCACCGTAGAAGGCGCATCCCCTTTCTAAAGCGCTGTTTGTCGAACTCGTGGAGGAAGATAGGTATCTTGTCGATGATAGAAGATCGAAGGGCCTGAGCCCTTGATGCGTGCAGCAGCTCCTTGTCCGGATCTACGGTGTATTTTATGCAAGAGCTCAACGACTTGACGTGCATTTCCGAGTAGAACTCTGCTCGGGATATGTGAGAGGGTTCCAAAAAGAATGGAAGAACTGACTTTCTAGCAGCTCCTCCTGGGGAGCGATGTAAATACAATCGCCAAAGGTGCGACGGCTTTCCATATCGTCGGCGACCAATACTTCTTCGGCCTTGCAAAGTTCAAACATGTCTGCCTCTTGGCTATACCCATCATTGCTCTTGCCTCGTCGATATCCCAAGAAAATGGAGGCATTGCGCATTTCTTCGTGGATCTTTCGAGGAAGAGACTTGTGACCTACCGCAATCAGACGCAGCTCGGTCAAGTATCTACAGCATGTTAGCACTATGAATTAAAGTTCCAAAAACGATACGTACCTTTCATGGTCCCCGGCCATCTTGAGGAATAATTTTGGACATTTCAGGAGGGCTTTGAGGACGTCAATGCATTCTGGGCGTTCCTTGACACCGCATGCTTTCAAGAAAGCGTTGGCGCTACGCCCAAAGTCGACAAACTTGAATAGCCGCTGGTAAAAATGGTCCTCAGGGTATGATTCCGACTTCAGAAAGCACTCGCGAGGCGACACATGTTCATAGGAGACGCCGTTGGATTGTGGTTGCTCGCAAGACACCTCTACAGGAACGACCTTGAGGTCTGCGATCCTTTCAAATTCTCCTGCTGAGAAAACTGAACATCTTATCAGCATAAATAAATAGCTCCAGTGTCACAAAACTGCTCGCCTCCTTTCTCAGCAAGGAACTTGAACCACTTCTCTGCAGTCTCTGGGTTCTCTGGCGGATTCGATTCAAGAACCTGGAATAGCTTTTCGGAGGTGGGGCGGTCTCGAATCTTCAGCTTTGCGATGATTTTCTTATCGAACTGTCTGGGTAGAGAACCAAAGCCAAGCAAATTCCAATTTGCATCCGAAAACACCTTTTCAATTGTGGCATCAGCTGCGCGTGTCCAGTGCCCATACGAAATCGTCAACAGACCTCGCCGTGCGGGATATGACAAGTTTTCCCGTGTCTGAGACCGGGGATGAAGGCGAACGAAGAAAACTTTGACGGGTCGAAGTGTTTTTCAAGCGTTGTGTCATAGTATGATCCGCACAGAAGCGACCACGCAGCTTGTCTAACGAAGCGATCGGACTCGGATGATGCGATAGGGATGAGTTCGTCTATTGTAGGGTAAACGCGTAACCCTTGATTCATAAGGAATAGTGCTTTGGGATGTTTGGTGAGTGGTGCATTGTACGCCAAACCAGTTCACGACGTACCTTCCTGGGTGTTTGAATCCCAGTAGTCACAGTTGACTACAGGCAATCTGAGTTGCCGGTTGGTCTCTGTGGATGCGAAGAGCTCTTTGATATGACGTCTTTCACCGTCGCTGCAAGGGAACAGATTCATATCCATCACACGAGTCACATGTTCCTGAGCAGATGTCATAAGGTATCTCGCGAGGTCCATGGCATTCCATCTATCACCATTCTGAGCCCTGTGAGGTATGTCAGAATAGAAGATAAGGTCTTATTCCTAGTGACTGACTTTGTTATGAATGTGTCGATGTCGCACCGTTTCTGTACTCCCAGATACTGCAACACCTGCTCCGTGCGGTAATCTATGAGAAGGTCTTGTCTAACGACGGGAAGGTCGCGAAAAACGTCGGCGTCAGGGAGATACGCCTCCCAGGGCCGCTTCATGGAAGGTATGTTCGAGATGGTCGTAGGTATGCAAGGAACGTCCTTCAAAATCTCCCGAACTTCGGAATGACTGTCTTCATCTAGAGTGTGCCAAAGGGCGCTGAGGACGCTGAGGACGTGTTGCGCGAAAATTGGCGCTCGCATGATATCGTGCGATGAATCTGGCGGAGTATCCGTGAGGTATCGAAGCCAGTGTGTGATTGGCATTTCTTTCCATCCAAAAGCGTCCGGAATCGTATAGGAACTGAGGCTTTGAATGAGGGCTGGGGGTATTGTATCTTCTGGGAGAGGGTCGTCGGGACGGCGAACGCCCAGCATTCGTCCATCGATAAATTTGCTGATCGAGCTGAGTCTGACTTCCTTCCCCCCTGTGCGTGTTCTGCCTGCTTTGAGCAGTTCGTCTCGACGCCTTTTCTGCTGTTCATCCAAGGGACCCTGGCATCCGAACGAGTTGGTCCACCAACGCAAGCAAGCAGCCATCTCCGTCTCAGTCAGCCACCGAGAATCAAGTTCCTTCACGACATCTTTGAAGGTGTACGGGCCGACCCGGAGATAATCAGGAAGCATCATGGGTGTTAATATGGGACGCAGTTCGACCGGCAACACTGGAGTGCTCATGAAGGGATCGAAATGATTATGGTAAAGACGGATGTCCTTTGTGTGTCGAATGCCTCGATTCGAGATAAACGGAAATTTATCTGTGTTCGAGCAAGCGAAGAATGCATCCTTGATGATACGGGACACCTTCGAATCGGGTGTGGTGGGATGAAAGATGAAGGACTTCATCGTGTACAATGCCAGCGCTTCCGCCTCTGCTTTGCTCAACTTCGACCACGCATCGCTTACTTTGTTCATCTCAGAATCATAGACCATTCTTGCCAGAAAACCCCCAAGGTAAAGGAGCTCTTCATTCCATTCTGCACGACATGGCGTCAATGGACAAGCGATAGTCTATCGGGAAGTTCACCACTTACTAGAAACATGAACATTGCTACGAGGTAACCGATCAGAAATATCCTCACACAAGGTCGCATGATACTCACACAAGATCGATCGAGCCTCGCTCCACAGTTGAAATGAAACGACCGGACATGTGGCATGCCATGCCGGTCGTTTGAGACGTGCTTTGCCCCTGTCGTGCACATAAGACAACGTGAAATAGCCAACACTATGAGGGTACTGACGATGAAAATTCGAGCGGCATGTTCTCTGTCAGAGCTGAACGTAAGAATGGGAGCTCCGGAAGAACGCCATGACCTACCCTTCCAATCGCGGACAAAGACCTTGAGGACCACGAAATATACTTCCGAACCCTGCATTATCGGCTTCATCTTGCGTCTGCTTATCGTGCTCTTCCTTGCTGAACTGTAGATGTTGAATATAAGACTATGTCGAAATCTCCAAGGCATCTTCTTACGAAAACCATCTCAAATGGAAAGCTACTGGGAGGCTTTTTCTTCGTTGCGGATTCCAACCCCTTCTTCAAACTTGATTTCGCTGCGACGGTAATATTTGCAGAGTAAATCGAACATTTTGCCGAGAATTTGGCACCAGATTTGACGCTCGGGGTGTCAGAAACAGCGCCTGCTAATTTTGGAGCTGCAATTCTTCCATTTTCTTTCGACGTCATTTTCTCCGTCGAGAAGAAGCTCTTGGATTTCGTCGGATTTCGTTCGCTTTCTTCCAGATCCGTTCGTGTGATGAGCGTTTTCGGACCTCCAACGAGTGCATCTTCAGGGAATATAACCTCAACCTCTTGGGCTGCCATGACCATCAGAGCTGCGTGGACTTGGAAAGGCGTGAGAGATACCAACAGATGAGTTTGACAGAGGCGACGGTCATGGTATCCCCCGGACTTCTTCTGACCATATGCTCTGGAATGACTATTGACTGACCCTTGTTCCGAGTTTTTGTCAAACGAGAGAGCTCAGTGTCGTCCAGCGAGATCGTAATGCATTGAATACGAGCCAGGAATGTCATGGACGTTACTAGAAATCGCGTAAGTTCAAAGATCCGCGGGATGGTCGACGTCTGCTTCAGCTCCATCTCGATCACGGTGCAATTGTTGCTGTCACGAATGATTTCCTCTTTCTTCACATAGAGCTACATGAACGTTAGAAGTGTTGAACGGGAACGTTCGTCAAAGCAATAACGTGCCTTGTCTCCTTCGTAATAGATGGATACCATTTTTCCTGCAGCATCTGGTGAGTGGCATGTGCTGGCAGGCTTGATTGAAGGACCGCGTACCATTCGACTTGACAATCGGCTTGTCGGTGACACTGAATACACTAAAGAAACCTGCACATCATTGCTCTTAAGACTCCGGATGCCTGAGGAATGGATGAATGCATACCGACTCCGAATGCACCAATCTTTCGTTCGTCCGGATTGCCTTCGGCTAGATCAAATGTTCAGCACCCAGGAGGCTGACCAATATCTTCACAAACCAATTTTCGTCAGACGCCCCCAGTCAGGGTCTTGAAACGGGGCACCGTCATTCCTCACAAGCCATTTGCAGACCTTGTTAGACCAAAACGTGAGCACTCCATAGCTAGTACTTTGCCTCATCGCACACCTTAACTGAACTGAGATCTGGCTTCGTCCCATTGCTCGCATATCTATGTGAAGCTTGAAATACAATAGTGAAGTTCTCAGCTCCAGCATCGTCCGCATTCTGTAACAGTTCTCGGAAAACTTCACTGTGATTAGTGGTACTTTCTGACCTGATGTAGTGTTCAACATACCTGTGAACTCCTCCGGGTAACGGGCGAGTACTTTATCGACGAGGTCTCGTTGATTGACTTCCACTGGCCTGATCTGTTAAACCAAAAGGTGAGCCCCGAAAGAGTCCAGGTATTGGGCGCCAAAACAACTAGCTGACCTCACACATTCCAAGACAGTCTCAAGCGATTCGTCGAAACACAATAGTAAGGACCTGAGGGAATTGAGGCTCTAAAGTAGCGGGAAGCCAAATAACGTCTCGTGGACCGTGAAAGCAGCTGGCCTCGCGTTCAACATGTGCAGCTACGTTACACAAGGGACCCACAACTTAATATGATCGTCAGGCGCTTATTGCTATATTAAATTGCTGTGCGTTTCTGTGCATTCCACAGCCTGGCAGGATCATTCTGCAACTTGCAATGCGTCAGTTGAGGGCAAGCTCACCAACACCGGATTGAACGTAATACGATTGGAGTAAGTTAACTTTTCGAGTCGCCCTCACTCGGAGGTCATGCATGTACACAGTATACGTCAAGCCCTAGCGCCAGGGGCCCGGTATCCCAGATATGCAGTACACGATAACCACGATTCTACACAGGGAACTGCAATGTATCGTTATGTATTGCCTCATGTTGAATCGAGCGCTACACAATTGTATTACATCGCTGAGGGCCTTCATGAAAGGCTGAGCGCTCGGCCACACATGTTGTCCAGCCTCTGCTGCGCTGAGTCCGTACGTCACGGTGGAGCGTTGCACGGACTTCTTCAAATCGAAGATGCGGCAAGAGTTCGAATTCGAAGGTTCAGATCCGACTTATAAGTTATGGCATGTACAGGAAGCTATAACATATGTGGCCTTCATATGATATTCCTGTACACTTACTCTACAGTTATTTATAAATCCATGGTCCTTGCCCCCCCCCCAAAAAAAAAAAATAAATACAAAGAAATGCAAATGATTAGATAGTTGAGCTCGCTGTTGCCCACAGCGAGCACGAAGGTTTTGGCAAAGTGTGGAGTGACAGCACGTCGTGGGAATGGCCGACAAGCGCTGCTTACCCGTTTCGGTTGTAGGTGTAGTCCGGTGAACTCGAGTTCCCATACAGCATGCTCAATATGAATTTCAAGACTGTGACTTCCGTGAGCTTCTGAATCACCCACGATCGAACTTCTTTGCAGTCGAGCAGGATGCCGTCACCGAGTGCAGCATCCCGGACTCCCGTTGGCACCACCTACTATTACAAGTAAGTATCTTCCGTCGTACCACGAAGACGGCGCAGTCACTACCATCAGGAGCTCGCTTGTTACTTCCAAGTTCCTACAGGCCACTCTGCATCCATGTCAGCCAATCTACAAACGTCAGGCCTAACAGTGCCTGACACTGTATGCAAAAGCGCTCGCGAGAACTTGGTTTCGTGATAGGACAAGTACTTGGCACAGCCTCTCTTTATATTCCTGAATTCTGTGCGGCGCCATTTGCAGACGAACGCGACCGCTGCGAGGTGGTCAAATGCATGGGTCCGCTCTTCAGCAGCAGCACCAAGCCATCTACCTTGATCTGACTCCTTCACCCATCCTTCTGCGAATTCCTGACAGACCAATGACACAGTAGAACAGTTTTCTTCGAGGTGTCGAAGGCGCAACACGACCTTACCTTTAAATTGTGAACTTCGCTTCAGCTGTGATTTAAAGCCTCCGCGCATCTCTAACCGCCGAGACCCCAAGCTGCGAGAACGAGTTGGAAGATGCATTCATCACTGATCAGTCCTATTTCCGCCAATTCTGGCTGTGCATGCACGCGCCTTCGAGATGGAGGTCGCAAGGCAAGTGAGGTTATCCCTTGACTACTCTTCTGGCTTAAAATACCTCGCCTTATCAGCACAGCCTACGGGGTAGTCACCCCTAGACGCAGAACACAACTTGAACACGATATAGTTGATTAGATGGTATAGATAAGACGAGGTAGATAATACAGTTCATAAAATACACCTAATGTCCCAAAGAGTCCCGTGTCTGGCAAACCAGCCAAATATCCACTATGAAGGGCACCCTGTCGCACAACTGAAAAACTCGCGGACCTCTCCCACGTCGTGCAGTTGCGGCAAGAAATGAGAGCTTAGCGCCGAGAGTAACAATTCGTGGTGTTCGTCGTGGAAAGGCGTTTTGTTATGGGCGATTTCGTGCATGATGATGTAGTACCTGCGGGAGCAACGTTGTATGAGCATATCGTGGCCAGCGATGCTCCACATTCACATACCAGTCAATATATGCCTTCCCGGGCGGTGATCCTACGTCTGTGTAACATAACATGTAAGGACTTTTGATAGGTAGCAATGAAGGTTGACCTACGTTTCGTAGTGTAGTGTGCAAGGTTCAAGAAAATGAGCCGGTTGCGATTGAACCCCATCAGGTCAGGATCCTCGGGATGCCAGAAGATGTTGAATATGGACTCAGTATTATTCAGGTCCAAAACACCGCTGAGTCCATGGACCATGGTTGCAAAGTCCGCTAATTCATTCATTGGAAGCCCCTCTTGTGTAGTGACTACGACCATGTCATTTAGTGCTGACGCCAACAACGAAGGAACTTACTTTGTTGCCAAACTTTCAAGAGACCGGCAGTGCCACCCACGTCTGGGAGTTTATTAATTATCAAGACATGGTCGACAACAAAGACCCACGTACCGACTTGTTGCAGAGTGTTGCTCTTTAGCTCAGCACAGTATTCGACGTCTTTCAGCTTCTTGCCTGCGCCGCCGTGTTCTCGATTTCTGATCTCCTGTTCTGCTGGACTCGACTCTCCGTTCTTACACTGTTCCATTATTTCGTCGATCGCACGATCTACATGAAATGAACTTGCGGGGATACTTGATGTATGATATGACACGTACCAGTTTCTGCAGCTTTGACTTTACCGGCAGTCTTGGATCCTCTCGACTGCCATCTGAAGAAGTCGAAGAATCGGGACCGGATGTGAATATTGCCACCACGATGTCGCCCGCCAGATTCCCCTGAATGCATCTTCCGTGCTTGCCTTTCGCGCTCTGGGGAGTGATGAGTTAATAGTGCTACGCATATAACTCAAATATTTATTCAATACCTTCTTCCTTCTTCTTGTCTTCAAGAATAGCGGCTTTGTGAGCTTGGTCAATCCTGTCCACTACCAGAGATGAGATAATCGTAGCAAGAAGGTCGCGAGAAATTACCATCATAGCCTCGTTTCCTCAAGATTTCCTTGTCCGTCTCCAATATGGTCATCAGACTCAGAACGTCGTGCTTCTTGTGAGTCTTGAAAAGCAGACGGCACAGTGCGACAGCGACGCTAACGAAAGTCAGTCAGTTTTATGTGGGTGAGGGAACACGAATCTCCTTACTCATACATGTCAACCAGTTCCGCTTTCTTGAGCCATAGGGTGACAGGAGCGTTCTTTTCTGTGGTGATCTCGGCGGATACGAAATATTCGTTGCTCTCTCTGTGAGGCTCGACAGAGACACGGTATTTAGAATCAAGTCTCTTGTCCACTTTGAGATCTTTGCAACCTCTCACGACAAAGGTTGATTTATGATCCCACTTTAGATGCATCGTACCGTGCTTAAGACGTTGTGCATCAAACTCGTGCATAAAAATGGGCAACTTCTCCAAAATCGCTCTTCGAACTTCCTCGCAGCGAGGCCATTTAGCTTGTTCGTTGATTGGTTTTACGTTGTATTTGATGTGATTGCTCAAATACGCAGATCCCACTTGTTCGTAGAGTTCTGTGACTGGGTTAGCGAGGTCCATATTCAAAGTAAAGAGAGCTCACTTTCGAGCAGCTCATCCTGGGGAGCCAACCAGACAAACTCTCCGAAGATCCGGCGGTTCTCCATGTCATCAGCAAGCAGGACCTCAGACGCTCGAACAAGTTGGAACTCGTCCCGGGAGACAGTAGCAGACTTCGAGGTGCGATACCCGACAAATATCGGGGCAACCTTCATCCTTTTCTTATCGTCTTCGGAAAGCCCCTCGTACCCAACCGCAAGTCCACGAAGCTCGACAAGATATCTACATTGATGATGAGCACAGCCGTGATTCTGCAGGACATTCACATACTTCTCAGGATCTGCTTCTGCACCGGCTTTTTTGAGGAAATCCTTAGGGTCCTTTATTAGAATGTTGACTATGTCCGAACAATCTGGCTTGGCTTTGACACCGCAAGCTTTCAGAAACCGATTTGCACGTTCATCAAAGTTAACGAAGGTAAATAGTCGCCGGTAAAGGTGGTCTTCTGGGTATTGGCTACCACCGATGAAGCACTCCCGAGGAGGCACCAAGCGAATGACAGGCTCGACGGAATCCAATTCGCCTTGAGATGTGGGTTCCTCGACGGGGACGATAGGAATCTTGGCAATCTCCTGAAGATCCCCAGGAGAGAGGACTGCACGAATAGCGCACGATTTAGAGATAGGAGATAGCCAACGGAGTAGTGTGTCTAACCTTGCTTGGTTGCCAGAAAGGCGAACCATTTCGCCGCTAAGTTGACATTACTGGGCGGTCTTTCTCTGAAAACCCCGATCACTTGTTTTGCCGATGGCGCTTCCCGCATCCTGAGTCTGCCGATGACCTTCCTGTCGATGGAATGATGGACTTTCTGGAACCCCATCATTGCCCATGAAGGATCAGAATAAACCTTGATGATCGTTGTCCACTTCAGCTAAAAAATTCCCGATGAAATAGCAACAAGACTTGACCTCTTCGTAAGTGCCAACACATTCCTGACCATCTTTGAGAGCTGGGATAAACGGCATGTTATCGTATTGCGAAGGATCATACTCCGTATCATAGAGCTCATCGAACTTGCTCGTAAGGTACTTGAAGGCAGCACGTCGAACTCCTTGGTCGGTGTCTCCAGCAATCTCGATGAGCTTCTCCAAAGGTGGGTGTCGAAGAAATCCCATATCGGTCAAAATTTGCTCTGGAGCAGGGTCAGGTGAAAGTGAGAGAAATAATGCAGAAAGAAAAAGTACCATCCTCGGAATCTCTATCAATCCTGCGCGGCCAATTAAGAATTGGTAGGCCCAGCGGGCGAATCTCCCCGTGCGGAAGGTACAGCTCGGTGACACGGTATTTCCCGCCTTTATCGCAAGGGAATACAGGGTATGTCCGGATATCCTCCAGCCTCTCCATAGCGTTTGGGTCACTCTTGAGATATGTGATCATCTCTGATGCCGACCACGTACTCAATTTGTCCGCCCTGAAAAGTGATTAACAATATTACATCAAGGACTTGAAAGTTAAACGTACTTGGCAAAGAGCTCTTCAAAGTCAAGATGCCGCTTGACCCCGAACTCGTCGAGTACAGTAACAACCTGGGGATCAAACAGACTAACAGTGACAACAGGCAAATCGCGGAAGACATCTGCTTCCGGGAAGTACGCTCCACCAGATGGTCGGAATCCCTGATTCGTCGCAATCCACGGGACGTCCTGCATGAGATCCTTTGCCTGAGATTTCACGTCAGTTGACAGCGTACCCCAAATATTCCCCAGGATCCCAAGGACACGATTGGAGTACGAAGGGTTTTTTTGGATGTCACGGGCCGCGTCTACCTGAGGGCTTATCAAATGACTCAACCAGTCCACAACAGTCATTGGCTGCCACGAAAGTGCTACGGAAATGTATCGTCGATCGAGACTCCTGGTAAACGAAAATGGGATGGTGTCTGGAGGAAGAGCATCGTCCGACTGAAGCCAAGGGAGCCAAACACTGGAATCGACGAACTTAGTGATGTTGCGAAGTTCCACAATACGCGTGGAATTTCCAATTCGCGATTTGGCCTCCACCGTTAGATTCGACCAGCGTGGGAGGATTTTTTCACGGTTATCTTCGTCCTCCAGACCGATGAGGCTGACCCACCACCTCAGACAAGCGACCATCTCTTCCTCTTGCAAAGTCCTTCCCCTCAGTTCTTCCACCACATCTGAGAAGTAGTACGGCAAGACCTGGTATTTCTCAGGGAGGGAGTCGATTAAATTAGGTGGGTCGCCAGGTTCTTTCTGAGGATGTATAGGCATCGATTTCATGAACGGTGCAAAGTCAGCATTGAAATTCCGAACGTCCTTGGTGTAATGAATACCGGAGTCCGACAAGATGGGAAAACAATCGTTGAGGGAATAGTTAAAACAGTCGAAAAACGCCTCATGCAAGATTTTCGCGACTTTGGCATCCGGAGTGGATGGTTGGAATGTGAAGCAGCGCATGGCATATGATGCCTTGTCTCTTGCCGAAGCGTCGGTCGGGACAACGGCACCGTTGACTGTAGGCCAAGCATCCTGGACCTTGCGAATCTCCCGCTCATACACGAGCCTCGCAAGGAACCCACCTACATACAGGAGTTCTTCATTCCACTCTGAAAAATATATCAGTATACTCCAAAGGAAAACGACTAAGAGGCACGAACTTGCGATATGGCCGTTTCTGGGCAATTATGAGATAACATCATTCCGTGCGAAAATATGTACTCACGTTAGATCAATGGATCCTCGTTCGACAGTGGGAATAAATCGGCCAGACATGTGCCCACCGATACCAGTCGTTTGCGCTGTACTTTGACCCTGTGACTTATCAGCACGTTTCTCATCAAACACGATGTGAAGCCTACGATGAAGATCCGTGACATATGTTCCCTAAAAAGATAACAACGATATGACGACATGCACAGGAAAGAAACAAGTTGCATACCCGTCCAGTTGGGGAAATAGGCCTTGCGGTCCTCTAAATATGCTGCCCATGATCGGATCGTTCTTCTCCTCTTCTGCTCTTGCATCCTGCTCTTCTTTGGAGAACTATACTCGTCATGAGCATAAAGTTAACAACGAGATCGCTGGGAAGGCTTACGTAGACCATCTCAAAATCGAAGTGAGAAGGAGGATCCTTCTTCGTCATCGCTTTTAAGCCCTTGTGAAGGTCCTTACTGGGATTAGTCGTCACTTGAGCCGAATATACCGCGTATTTGGCGCTATATCTCCACCATTGTGGGTGGTCATGCGTCGACGCTCGAGATACGACTTTCGGCCCTTTGGGGGCTTCGCCCTTCACGATATCCCAAAAGCCTTTGCGTTTGACGGGATTCTTTGGTATGTTTTCGCCACCGGAGCGTGGTACAAATGGCTTCTTCGTTCCAGCGGCGCGTGCCCAGTCCGTGAGTTCGACAGTAATCTCTTGGGCTGTAAGTACGATTCAGTATGCGGAACGTACTGAAAATGCAAGGTGCCACCCACTAGTTACTGAGACTGTGTTGATATTCATCGTGCCTTCATTGCTTCTCGGCAACATATCGTTGGGGACACGAGTCTGGGTGGGTGCCTGTCTGGACTTAGCGATCTTCATGAAGACTTTGTTGTTGAATGAAACATGGGCGTTCTCCACCCACGACATGAATGTCATAGTGGCTGCCAAGAATCGGGCCAAGTCAAATGGTTTCGGGACGGGAAGCTGCATATCTTCCTTCAACACCATCTCGATGGAGGTCCACTTGTTCGGGGCACAAGTATCTTCCAGTGTATATAGCTGGAGGAAGACGTGAGTAAAGCAGAGCTGATACCGAGCTTCATGGCATACCTGATCGCCCTCGAAGAATATCTCCAGACTTTTGCCTTTCAGGCGTACCGATTGGTATGGTGGATATAGTCAAGGAAAGTGCTTGGCGCTTACCTCCAGACAAGACTAGCGGGCTGTCGGTGACAGCGAAAACACTGTAGAACCCTTCCCAGAATCAATCCATCAGCTCAATTGAAGGCGATGCAGAGCTCTACTAACCAACACCAAAGGCTCCGATTTTCTGTTCATCGGTGTTGCCATCCGCTGGTGACAACAATGAGCACAAATCATTTGACGGAGTAGTATGCAGATAGATCCATCATACCAATCTTCGTCAGCCGTCCCCAGTCCTTCTCTTCAAAGCAATCGCCATTGTTGCGAACAATCCATTTGAACAACTGTCGGGATGCTAAGCGCCAATTTCAATGGCAGTACCACCCCAAACTCACCTTCGTAGTGTTCAAGTCTGGGATCGTGCCATTGATTCCGTTTGCCTTGCCATTCGCTCCCGCAGAATGTGTAGCATAGTCTCTCGTCTGAAACTCTATCAGAACCTTCGTGGCTCTGGCGTCATCAGCATTCTGTAATAGCTCTCGAAACACTGGGGGTTCTTCAGTTCAACGGCGCTGCACAGGACATAGTAATGTGGCTTAACGAACCTGTAAAGTCTTCGGGGTATCGAGCAAGCACTTTATCAACCAGTGCACGCTGGTTTACTTCTACTCTCTTCGGCGTCCTGCCAGTGGTCGAAGTCTATACAGGCTCGTTAGCCTATCGCGAGAGCCTAACCCGGAAAAATCTACTACCCACCTTATTCGCCATAGCGCTGGTGGCCTTCTGGTATTGAAACTGCTTTTGTCCTGTAGTGGAATGGGTATATATATGCGAAGGATGCTGTGGTATATGAAGCCGTTAAATTGGCTGTGAATATGGAAGAAAATAGGCGTCCTCTCGCATGTCGAGAACAACGTTTCAAGGAACCCACAGCCATCGACATGCGGCTGTACATAGACGCTCAACAAAGTTTCTTTCAGAACTTGTATGTAGCAACCGGGTAAATGGAAGCCAATCCCATCACCACTCCTTGGTAAGGAACTTCAACGCACTGGAATGCAGTACTTGCTACTGTCACAGCCCGTGACTTCGTCTTGCTCTCGCCTCAAAGTAGGCTATATAGTAGATTCTAGAAGTAAGACTGTCTTTCCTTCTTTGTTACACTTTATCGCCTTGCTGCTAAAGGTCTTACAATGAGTTCGTACAATTCTCCGTTTGTGAACAGCTCGTGTATCAAAGATTAATCTCTGTTGCGATAGGTCACCTTTGAAGCCTTGTGGCCTCATGATTCTCCTCGATGGCATCTCTATACGTGCAAGGAATGTGAGAGAGACGAAGTTGCAATCGGATTGACCAATCCCAAGCATTAATGGGGCACATCCCACTAGTACCCGAGCTTGCATAGCGGCTTGGCCGGACGACGCTTCCGGCCTTCGGAACTGCAGATCCCTAAGGCGTTGCTCCTGTGCTGCTCGTCATCCTGGAGTTTCCGACTTGGATTACTCCTTGATCACTCCCTTGCTTTTCAAAATGAAATCGCGCATGACAACCTGCTCCGGGCGTTGAGACATGAAACACCTTCAGAGTCTCCCGAAGCTACCTCAACAGAAGGGCTTGGCCCACCGACCCGTCATATTCGCAAGCCACCTCTACCATTTCATTGAGCTGGCCTCCTCAGACGTCCCGGGTGAGAATCGGATCGAGCGAGCGACCCCTAGAAAGAATATCCCCCGACTGTACTTATTCTCTTCAGAAGTTATATGCCTCATCAAGCGCGGAGGTGTGTGGAAGTGTGTTGGGAAATAATTGGGGGGAAGGGCAGTCATTGTCGGAGTGATGAATCGTTTACATAGATTTTAATTGTCTGAACACGGAGCAAAACATGCCTGATATAATGTTGATAGTTATTCCAATCGACAGCGATAACGTAGTCAGTCAATGAAATCCTTTACTCGTTCCTGCAAACCTCCATCCCACCCCATTCCAACACACTGAACAAAGTCGTATCACTGGTTCTCGCAAGATCAACTCCGACTACATCCGCCCACCAACCAATGTCTTTCTCTGCTTGCATTTGTGCGTTAGACCAATTTGCTAACTATTCTTTACGGATACCTCTGAAAACCCGAGTCACAACGTCAGGTTGCGGAGAAATGGATAAAGAAGCGGCGCATTCACACGCCGATTGGGGGCCGAATCGGAGCGCAATGTACTCTGCCTAAGGATAGATGGTAGCCAGTAGCTATCACAGAAATGTTAGTTGTGCATTTATGATAATGCGGGAAGTGCATATATATGTACGCACGTGATGAAAAATGTTCTGGCTTCGGTGTGAAGTCCCAAAATAAGGAGGGACTTGTCAAGGTGAGCAGGTACTTTGTCCACTGGGATGACAATCGAATTTGTATCGCCGAGATCGCTGAACATAGGACTGAATACATCCACTGGTTGCGGTTTGGATGCTGGTGGGCGGGGAAATGCATCCGATTTTGTCCTGCGACGAGTAATACAAAGTTAGAAGAGTGATTTCTTTATTATGAGGAACTTACTTTGCCTCCCAGAACAAGTACGACACGTCCAAACCAGAGATATTTTCAATCAGATTCCCATCTTGATGGGTGCGGACATTCTATTCTATATGCTGCCGATCATTGGTGGTAACAACGGGATAGATGGCGGAGAAGCTCCACTCGGGACTAGGGAAAGTTTGACAGAGGCGTCGATATCAGAGGGAGAGTATAGATAAATGATCGGCTTTCCGCCGACCTGTCTCACCAAAAGAACGATGGAATCTCCATCCTCGATGTCGTACGATTCGATACTCCTGTTGTGATCCATTCTGGACCCATCCCAAATCACATCCAGAGTGGTAGAGGATTTGCCCAAATGGCGAGCAGCACGATCGACAAGTTTCTGCACCTCAAACGCTCGGGATCTTAACAGAACGAATCTCGCCGGATGGAAAGACCAATCGGATCGTGACTTCGTCATCTTCGCTGCTGCGTGGTCTGAACTTCAGTAAAAGCACTAGTAGATTGGGTGTTCGTAGTACGTACGAGCTGTCATGTCCGTTAACCTCAGGCGCCAACCCATCGCCAGGTAATGAAATGGCCTGAGCACTAAGCGGCAGTGGGTCGGGTGATGGTATTTCCGCGCGAATCACTTCAATGAGGGTAATCGAATCAATGACATCTTCCCATGTTTCAGTCGTGATGTCCGCGTAGTGACCCTCGCAAACATCGAGTTGATTGGTCTGCAACGTGACAGCGTCTCTTGGAATCCTTGGGAAACATTTACGTGCGGTGTCAATCATGAGCTTCAAATACCTATAAGCCAATCCATAAAGATTTGAATAGTTGTTGCACTCACGTCATACAACCGATATCGTTTAACCATAGCTCATTTCTGACTATGTTTCAAAACAAGGAGTTTATTTTTCTTCGCCTGCGTTGTTGCTTCTGAAACTTTAGGCATGCTATCCAGCCTGAGAGGTACGAAGTTCTAGCGCTTAGCGTTAACGTTGAAGCAGAACGAGGTTGGTTAGCTATCCGGGAACTTCCGGGGGCCTCTCCAGACGTTCCAACAGTCCTTCAATCAAGAACATCATTTGTATTAGTGAATTCGCAGACGAAGCTCTCGTTCTCCGAGTGAGTATCTTGCTCCTTGCATGCTCATCCTGTAACGTTGACGGTTAAGGTAGATGGTCGCACGTTTCTGTTCTGCAGCCTGCTCTGTCCATTCACATGTTTCTGATTCATGTATCATAGTAATACAGATGCATGACCGTTTGGCTTTCAATCCTTGCTGTCATGAAATCAACAAACTACCGAAAAGTCATCGACCTCATTGGCGACCAGAGGAATCAAGTGCTGGCCTGCCGAAGGTAGGCTGAGAGGGAATTGACGATCAGAATCCTCAAATTAATCAAGATTTCAACACCATCACTCACAATTGGTGCAGGTTTGTTTTGGAGTATCGTCTCAATTTTGTCTAGGATCTCAGGCGTCAGCTTGGGAATAACATCCAGTGCCTTCAAGTTATCGACCACCTGCTCGGGCTTAGAGGCACCGAGGATGACAGTGCTTGTGTTCGGGTTCTTTGCAATCCATGCCAATGCCAAGTGCGTGACGCTGCAGCCCAATTCCGTCTCGGCGAGCTTGGTGAGCGCTTGGACTTTGCGAATCTTAGCGAGGCCCTCCTCTTCGTTGAGGCTCTTCAGAGTGTCCTTGAAGAAATCGGAATGTGCGGCGAACCGCGAATCTGCTGGGACACCATTGTTGTACTGAACATCACAGATCGTTAGTGGTTGAATCTGAAATATATGTTGAGTGTTGTTTACCTTTCCAGTAAGGAGCCCACTGGCCAATGCAGACCAAACGGTAGTTCCGATGGAATATTTCTTGTAAAGAGGTGCGTACTCCTTTTCTGGGCGCTCACGGTGAAGCATGCTAGATCCGGTTTATCAGGACGCTGGATCCTGCGCAGTATCGTTGTCAACTCACTGGTGCTGGCACTGCTCAGCGATAGGAGGGATCAGGTTAAGTTTGTCAGCGACGTCTGGATGGAATTATCAAAGTGAGCATCGAGGTCATTTAAGAGACAGGTGAAACGCACGGTAAGCCTCCTCAATGTCCCTGGCAGACCACTCTGATGTAGCCCAGTAGAATGCCTGCGAAGTACTTGAGAGAACTAATAAACACGGAAGACTTGAGACTCACCCAGCCTTTCTCAATGACATAGTTGAAGGCGCGGACGACCTCCTCCATCGGAGCTGCAAGTGATGTCTTTAATGTCTATGTTTGTGTTCGCAACTTGAATACTTACTGGAGTAATCAGGGCGGTGTGCGAAGATGACATCAACGTAGTCGAGGCCAAGACGGCTCAGCGACTCCTGGGTACCTTCGATAATGCTAGGGTGATGGTAAGTTCGCACATCCTGATTCAACTTTATCCGTACGCACTGTTTTCGAGAGAGACCGGTGTCATTCGGACCGGTACGGGTACCAAAGAACAATTTCGTGGTGATGACCAAGTCAGAGCGACGGTAGCCGAGTTCTTTGATAACTCGACCCCTGTCGAGATACTAGGTCAGAACCTATTCGACGAGGCTGCCTCGACTACGCACATTTCAACTTCCGAGTGACCCTTTGCGTAGCCCTCAGCCGTGTCGAACATGTTGATGCCATTCTCGAAGGCAACTTTGATGATTTCCTGTATGTAAGACCATATTAAGGCTCCCCATTGATGTGCGCGAGCTAGGCTCCCTCACCTTGACAGGGTCACCGACAACGGTTCCTCCTAGCGTCAACCCTATGAAGTGTTCAGCACTGACACATTCACACGTAAGCGTGCTGCTCACATCCACCAAGCGAGAACACAGGGACCCGTAGGCCGCTGGGGCCCAAACGGCGGAAGGGCATATTCTTTGGGTCAAACTCAGTCTTGACGGCGGACATGGCTGGTACAGTGGTGGTGTGCAGTAAAGTGGTTATTGTGAAGGAGAATGATACATTGCGATCGTATTAACTCTAGCTATATATGCATGCGAAAGCTAGATGCATTTCTAAGCATGTCAACGTGCAATGCATCGGAGTCATCAAAAATGTCGTCAAAAACCAGTGATAGGGGTCTATTTATAATGTGTATGACAATTATATTTTTCCGATGATGATCCATTTCAACCCCATCCACGCTCTATCCCTTCCATCCCATCAGATTTCAGACTCCATTCAATAAACGCAAGCCCAAAGACGAAAATTTTCGACATGCAAGCAGTGAAATGCATTCAAGAACGATCTAATTCGACTTGTTGATAGACACATGTGGGTCGTGCACTGCAAGTTCCCACTCATGCTTCTCGGTCCGTGAGCGACCTTCAGGATCACGATGTCATTACCCTCGGAAGATGATACGACATCTATCGAACAGCGGAACTCCATATTCCCTATTTCATGACAAGACAAGACGAACTCAAATTTTCGATTTCCACATGGGCCAATCACATGCACTCCTATAACACCTCTACACTATTGGTACTGGGAATGCATTTTCCGAACACGAGGAGCATTCAATCTTTTCTTCTCACAAACGACCATAAGGATCAAGTGCCGGGCGACCAAATGTTGCCTATCAGTATAACGTTTCAGCTTGGTGAGTTTACTCATTAAAGACAAGCACGCACCGGGGCAGCCGGCTGGTTCTCCAGGATCGCCTCAATCTTGTCCATGATCTCAGGAGTGAGTTTGGGAATGACCTCGAGAGCCTTTAAGTTATCAAGGACCTGCTCAGGTTTCGAGGCACCGAGGATGACGGTGCTGGTGTTCGGGTTCTTTGCGACCCATGCAAGTGCCAGGTGCGTGACAGTGCAACCAAATTCTATAAGGTACGGGTCGGCTTGTGAGACAAGAAAGTCATGAAATACGGACCTTTTTCTGCGAGTGCGCTCAAGTCATCGACCTTGCGGATCTTCGTGAGACCCTCCTCCTTCTGCAAACTATCCACCGTGCCCTTGAAAAAGTTGGAGTGCGTCGAGAAACGGGTCCCCTCTGGGATACCGGCGTTGTACTACTCTCTTTATGAGAAAGTGACTTTGGATTTTTGGATGTGGCACACCTTTCCAGTAAGAAGACCGCTAGCAAGAGCGGAGAAGACAGTGGTGCCCAGCTGGTACTTCTTGTACAAAGGACTGTGGCGATTTCTCAACCGATGATCATAACTAAAATGATGGTGACTCACCGGTATTCCTTCTCGGGGCGCTCACGATGGAACATGCTAATCAAGGACTCAGAGAAACACATCACGATAGTGTGGGACACATACTTGTGTTGACATTGCTCAGCAATAGGTCCATTGAGTCCAAGCTTCGTAGCGATGTCTACACCAGTCACTCAGCAGAAGTGTCCATGACTCCCTAACGCAAAAGGGGAACTCACGCTGCGCCTCCTCAATTTCGTATGCGGACCATTCTGACGTCGCCCAGTAGAATGCCTTGAACGCCGTGAGTACTCCACTATTATTCTCCTACCCAGGGACATACCCAGCCCTTCTCGATTACCCAGTTGAATGCGCGCACTGTCTCTTCCATTGGGACTGAATAATTGAGTTGAGCTAATGTTGTCCCTTCGTCATGTATGATCAACCATACCTGAGACATCTGGGCGGTGCGCAAAGATAACATCAACATAATCAAGACCAAGACGCTCGAGACACTCCTTTGTTCCCTCGATAATACTGCAACTAAGTCAGCACACCCAGGCGCGACCGTGAACGAGACTAACTGTTTCCTCGAGAGACCACCATCATTGGGACCAGTGCGCAGACCCCAGAATAGTTTGGTAGTGACGATAAGATCTGTCCGACGGAGGCCGAGCTCCTTAATCACACGACCCCTTCCCTCGCAGTCAGCTTCGGTCCTCGCTAAAGTGTCGACGAATCTCACATTTCCACCTCGGACTTGCCCTTTGCATAAGCCTCCGCGGTATCGAACATGTTGATACCATTGTCGAAGGCAATTTTTATTATGTCCTTTTGGTAAAGGTTGGGTGATCTAGTAATTTGAAGACTGAGGAGCTGATACTCACCTTCACTGGGTCGCCGATCACAGTTCCACCAAGAGTCAGCCCTAGATAAGTTCTTATTCAGCACCGTGAACGCGGGACCCTGTGTAATACATACATCCACCAAGCGAGAAGACAGGGACTCGGAGACCACTAGGGCCGAGCCTGCGGAAAGGCATGTTCTTGGGGTCGAACTCGACCTTGACATCAGATCCAGAAGCCATTGTTCGAAAGCAGCTGAGCAGAACGAACCTTGAGTGTAGCGACGATATTTAAAGGATTCAATCACTGCTGCTCCGGGCCGCTGTCAACAAGTGGCCAATCAGTTTGGCGCCGAGAAGCGTTCAAGCGCTGCCGTCAGATGACCTGCAAGTATTCGAGCGTGGCATAAATCTCAGGCTTAGGAAAACGAGCACATGTGGAGGGGACGGCATGGGGTTCTCGTAAAAATACCGGAGAAATAGCAAGTCTTTGGTGGGTGACTGACCGTCTGGCTCGTCCACATCTACATTCTATACAGGCAGCCTTTCTTTGACCCCTTGCGTTTTTGCATCTCAACGAACGTAAATGTCATCATGTGTGCACACACGTGATGACAATATCACGGTTCACCGCATTTGGAAGGCGAATGATCAGCAAATCGCTACCAAATAAATGCTCGCGATTGCGAAACATAGAACCCCGAAGAACGAAGAACTTACAACGGCTCGAAAAACGATTGTTCGTGGGTCACGGCTGGGCGCAAATTGAAGGTAAGACTTACTTTTCGAAGCCCGTGGTGGCTTTACATAACGATGACACTAGGCCTGGTAGTTACTTCATTGTGATCCGGAGAAAGCCAGTACATCTACGAGGAAAACATAAGGGTATGTTTACAATTGAAAGATACACCCCGAGACCGGTTGGTTGTTCTTTCCACCCATCATGTCAGATTGATCGATCTCCGTCTCCTGTGTGATGTGTACAGCCATCGGTTCCATGCTGAAGCCCACGTCCCGTGTAACTCGCCCTCGAAAGAGGCTGGTGATCATGCCCCTTGGTTCACTAGACTGTTCGGTTGGAGAGTTGCCGCCCACATGGAAATGTACTTGCAGAATGATGAGGCAGAATGTGATCCCCTGGTAAAGAAAGCACCTAAGAACAGCTTATGTACATACAAGCCAATTGGACTCACCACAATCGGAGGGATAACGTCCAGCATGATGTATTCGCCATTAGATCCGATCAAGAACGTTATTAGGAGTGCAAGAACACTCGTGGCATATAAAGCGCCGCTCTCAATGACAACAATGAAAACGGGTAAAAGAGCGGCAAGGCCTCCTGGCATGAAACGGCGAGTGGTATAAATGCGCCATGCAATGGAAACTGAATTTTCTGGTCATCAGGGGCCTGCAGATCAAATGCAATAGACGTACTGGTACAGGTAACACTGATAAACATGGTCACTGTATAGAATGTTGTAATACACGCAGAAGCAGCGTCAGAAACATTGGATAGCGGACCGGTCCGAGAGAGGGACCAAACAACATAGTACCCGATGGCTGCAAATTGATGAGACGATGGTCGAGTAATAGCTTTTGAAATACTCACCCCCATTGACTAATAGTACGATACAACCAGGGATGGTGAGTAAGAGGTTTTTTCCGTTAAGCACATAACATCGCCAAACCTACTACCCTATTCAGAGGGGAGAACAACATGTGAAGTAGAGAAACTTACAACTACACCATCAGCGAGAGTGGTTTGCGTGATGTAAAGTGCCTTTGACGCGAGATCCAGCGGCGAAGCAAGGTTGGAATAGTAGGTATCTGCACCAATAGTATCCACCTTGACAACGAATGCCTCTAACCCTCGAACAAAATCGATAACTAGATGCTGAAAGTAATCGTGTTGAGCTATTTTCCCGAGAGGGTTGATTACACTCACAGCTGTTGCAATACAGAGTAGCAAGGTTGCTACCGGGGTAAGGACTTGCCGTTGAATGTCAGTTTTCTTGGATAGGACGAATAGTGTTAGCCAGTACAAAGTGAGGAATACGCCTGTTCGATATAATTAAATTCAATACCATAAGTTAAACCCTGCTGCACAGTCGGGAACGCACCATAAAACAAAGTCTCGAGAAACAAAGCTAAGAATGAAGCTTTGTCCAAAGGTATGCCCATGAATACGGTAATGTTATTGGACCAGCTGAGCCAAATTCAGACAGGAGGGAATAGAATTTCGGGGTGGGTCCAGCACAGGCGGTCACCTTGTGAATAAGAAGGTATCGCAGTGTGGAGTTGTTGGGTGCGTGCGCCCATAAGTAAGGGCGTCATGCTGTAGTGCCCGAAGAAAAATCCTATCTACCGTAAGGTTGATAAAGGCAGCCGAATATTAAAATTACTCACTGCAGTGACTATCTAACCATTCCCAGCGTGGCCTGGATCCTCTGGTTCAGCTCTTTTTCAGGTTCGTAACCGTCTGATGGGGCTAGCCGTGTACATACATGAAGAATAATACGTTATCGATGACGGACTCTCGATCGAGCACCTTCTCGGGTGATAAACTGCTGGTCTATGGGCGTAAGTAGGAACTTGTTCATATTGAATCGGGATTGAACAAAGTATAGGTGATCGGATCAGATCGCGGGATACGTGACGACCGTGAAAGGACAAAGTAGTACGCCCGACGCCGCTCACAAAATTAAGTTAACTGGTCACTGACTCCCCCAGCCGTAAGTTAATTTTCCCATGCTGTAGAAGCAACATACGATTTAAGTTAGCCTCGATAGAGGCTCGTCGGACTTAGCCGACATCCTCGCACACCCCTCTATCGATCGTTTCTTTGCCAGGGCTGCAGACGAAGTTCGAGAAAGCTCTCTCACCGCGGCAGCTCGTGCGATCCCGCCCGAGCCTGATCTGGTACTTAGGAGCCGATCGTAAGGCTTAGAGACACGCTGTGATTCTAGTTTTGATGAGAAAAGAAGAGTGAACTCGGTGATATGGAACTGCCAGTATAATAGTGGCAATTTTGGTAGTTGGTTTACGAAGACCCTGCATACATGAGGGCCATCTATTCGGTCTTCCGGTCTTAGGGTACGTTGTGTTTCCCTCTATAGTGGCAATCTCAGGAGTCACTGGCAGCTCAAGCATACCAACTTCTTTAGAGGATGGTGGGGTGATGTGTTATTGTTATTTCTACAGTGACGGTATCTTTCCAAATCTTCGTCTACGTTGTCGTCTACTCGATCTATTTCTTCAGTAACGAGCGCCCAGTCATTTCTAACGGAAAACGTTAATGAGAGGCATCATATCAATTGCATGCAAGACTTACCTTCAGGCTGCGGTAGGCCCATGATCGCCAACACAGTGGGTGCAACATCAGCAAGTGCACCTCCCTCTTGTTCTTCACTGTCTTCATCACTCACAAACTCGAGGCCCTCGCCTGTCATGATGAAAGGCACCTTATTGGTAGTGTGTGCGGTGTGAGGGGCGCCCGTCTCCAAGTTGATCATTTGCTCCGCATTTCCGTGGTCGGCAGTGATAAGTAAAACGTATCCAGCTTCAACACACGCGTCGTAGACCGTTCCGACGGCCTTATCAGTAGCAGTGATAGCCTCCACTGCAGCCTCGTACACACCCGTGTGGCCAACCATGTCGGGCGGTGCGAAGTTGCACATGACGAACTCGTACTTCTTGCTCTTGACCACCTCGGCAACTTTGTCGGCAACACCTTGGGCGCTCATCTCTGGCTGCTTGTCGTATGTAGCGACTTTGGGAGACGCGATCATGTAGCGCTCCTCTGCAGGGAACTGCTTCTCGACCCCACCGTTGAAGAAGAATGTAACATGGGCGTATTTTTCGGTCTCTGCGATATGCGCTTGGGATACGCCTTGTTTGGAAAGCCACTCGGCCAGGACGTTGGTCATGGCTTGCGGGGGAAAGGCTACCGGGAATGGGAACTCAGCATTGTAACGGGACATGGTGGTAATGTGCTACACCATGCAATCAGTTCAAGATAAGTTGGTCGGTCGAGACACGGACTTACCAGGTCTTTAGGGACATCTATTTCCATGGGCTTGTCTGGGAGTCCGATGACGGTTGCGATCTCACGCATCCGATCTGAGCGGTAGTTGAAGAAAAAGAGGGTATCGCCATCCTTGATGCGTCCCTCGTCCCCATTGACGATAATGGGTTTCAGGAACTCATCAGTCTCATCCTTTTTGTACCTCTCCTCGATCTTTTCGAGGACGTCTTTACCTTCTTCGCCCTCGCCGCGGACGAGGCCATCAATAGCGATCTTGATGCGCTCCCAACGCTTGTCGCGGTCCATGGCGTAGTATCTGCCAACAACTGTGGCAAGTGTACCGTACTCTATTTCTTTCATGAAGTCCAGTAACTCTTGTGCATAACCCTTCGCTGAGCGAGGAGCGGTGTCACGACCGTCAGCGAAAAAGTGGACGTAAGTGTGGGGGACGCCAGATTCTTTCGCAGTCTCCAAGAGTGCCTTGAGATGTCTGATGTGAGAATGCACACCGCCATCCGAAACCTACGGGGTGAAGTTGAGAAAAGAGGTGCACGGCAATATCCGTAATATACTGACCAGACCAAGGAGATGAAGACGGCCATTTCCATCCTTGGCATGCTTCATGCTCGCAAGGATCGTCTCATTCTTGTGGAACTGCTTTTTGGCAATGGATACATCGATCTTGACGATATCTTGCCACACAATGCGGCCTGCACCGATGTTGAGATGTCTGCAATATCAGTGTCGATCAGTCGTACTTGAGTAATGTGGTACTTCGGGGAAGCATATCGCACGCACCCGACTTCAGAGTTGCCCATGAGCCCATCGTTCAAACCGACAGCGTTTCCGTGCGCAAAGAGGGTGCGATAGGAATGATTTTTGGCGATGGTATCCATGTTGGTGGTGTCTGCTGCATCGATGGCATCACCTTTCATGCCTTTCTCTGGAGCGATTCCCCACCCATCATGAACGCTGTAGTGATGATCGTCAATGAAGTAAACCCTTTCCATTCAGGTGTCACTGCACTACTCACATCAGACAGACCTTGTTATTGACTTCGGGCATGGTGGTCACAGTATAAAATGAATGATGGCTACTAGTGACGTCTTGAATGGTGCACGAGGTACTTGCAGTGCAAGGAGCAGAGACTAGTCCGAAGAGGCTAGGTGCCGACAAGCAGGGCCTTGGCGATAAAGCGATCTTAGTATTCGAATGATGAGAAGGTCAATAATAATCTTATCAGTCGGGTCACGGAGTGTGATTCGAACTCAGCGACTCCTAGCTAGTAGTCATTTGAACGAGTATCGATACTACTACATCCTTATGTCGAGAAATTTACGCTGGGCTATACTTTTTCCCACTAGGTATTGCTTTATCGTATGGAAAAGAAGATTCCGTCGCGACCCCACGATGAACCATTAAACGAGGTACATTGAAAAAGACAACGAAACAAGCTAGATTCGGGGAGCAAAAGTGACAATAATAGCAGGAATATATCAAAAAAGGAACCGAGTACTTCGCAGTAGACATGAATAGGTATTTTGTTGACGCGCTGGGGTGGGGGGCCCCTATGCAGAGGGTCGAGCAGCAGGCGGTGTTTGCCGGTGTTTAGCAGTGTTTACAGCGTAGGCATAGATCCTTGTGCAGCTCATTGATATTGCACTTCTCCGAACACAGCACAACAAACCTCCCAAGCCCTCCCTTTCGTCCTGCGAACATACACACAGTCGGCGGTCGCTCTGCACGGAAATAGTACATCGTCGATGAATACGTGTCGATGAGCGTGTAAATGGGTCTCGTACCATAGTCTTCTCGTTTCGCAGTTTCGTATTGTGTGCCTGAGCCTCCCCGTACCGTATTTTGTGCCGGCGTCGAGAACTCCGACCCGCTCGGCGTGTAATACATCCTTGGACGGTGTCCCTTGGTACCCCACAAAGGTGCCTCTCTACCTCTTGGATGCCAATCATTCCTTTGACCCCAATTAACCACGGTTGCGTGGTGACAATACGCCCAGATTGACTGAAAAGGAACAGTTGAGGAGAAGGGAACAGTATCACGGTTCCGATTACGATGAGCGCAATGCTTCCCGCTCGACTAGTCAGCCCACATCTGCAAAACCACTGAAATGAACGCTTACGACTTCAGTAGCGCACTCATGCGATTGGTGGAAATGCTGAACATATAACCAAAAATGTGTGCTTACGAACGCAGACTTGAACTAAACCAAAAAGAATATACACATGAGCGTTTTGTGAGTGCTTTCGAACAAAGTCGCATTTGCTGATGCCACTTCTTTTCTTTTCTTTTCTTTTCACTAGTAATGTAATAAAAAATAAAAATAAAATAAAAAACATATATTAAAACATGTTTTATTTTCGTACGTGATAGTACATTTTTTAGTTTCAACCTATAACAACGTCAAAATGCATAGCCCAGAAATGAGGCACGGCCAGGAGATATATAAAATGTAACTGACGACCGTCCTCCTCAGCGAATCTATTTTGTCAAATGCAACCTCTGAGAAATCCTTCCATCTGATAGCTACCGCCTTGCATCCATCAATCACAAGAGCTCCATTCTTCGTCACGCCAGCGACTTGAATCTCCGGGAGAATATCCCAGAGAGAATATCCCAGAGATTCACATGGTGGATATCCTCGTCGGCATACCAGCACGCAGTCTTGGGGATGGTCCCAGGCAACATGGATACCATGTGCTCAGCGATACGATCATTGTTGTTGGCCATGGAAAGCCTAGCGAGAGCGCGCAACTCGTCCTCTGCATAGTTCGGTTTGATGCGGTGTTCAAAAAGCCCATGAGCGCATACACCTGCTGGTGACAGATGGAGCTGCCGCATGGGCTGCCATATACCTGATTTCAACAGTGTCAAGCATTCCAACCTCTCAAGTGGATCCTTCCCGCTGTACGCATTGATGATCGCCTGTTCTGTGTCGTAGTTCTTATAAGCCAGGTTAGCCAGCTCGAACAACGACAACGGCGTAACTTCGTCCCGATCCCTGAACTTGTAGTAAAGACGGAAGCTCAGGAGGGCTTCAGGCAGTGTCCACACGCGTTCACCCCAACCCCTCCAGCACTTGTTCTCACCAGCCGCAGGGAGCCCCCATAGCAACCTCCTCAGGATGAAACACATGGCGCAGCATCTCCAAGTCATGCACCACCTTAATCTCATTCCCGTCACGCGCATCAAAAGGACGATGGATGCCCTTGCAATTGACGTGCATAGGATAATGGGTGTTGCCAATCCTACCTGACCAGTCAAAGTCAAGGAGCATGAAGTTGTCACCTAATAGGAAGAGGTTGGTGCCACGGAGGTCGCCGTGAATGAAGTCCTTCTTGTGAAACTGATGGATGAAATCAGTGACTGCTTTTTCCAGCGGTCCGCATTCAGCAGCAGGTATCTGACTGAACTGTTGGTATGCACTGGTTGATCGCGAGGACAGATCATTATGAATCGGAAGGACATTCATCACCACCATATTCCATCCACCGGGTAACGACTCATATGCAATGAGTCTTGGGGCATGTCCCTCCTTGGCACAGAACTGGTGAGCCTCAGGCAAGTACCGTTTGACGTATTTGATACAAATCTTCTCACCAATGGAAGTTTCCTCGAAGAAGATACGGTGATGTCGGAGGGGCTGACTGTGATAATATGAGAAGTATTGAGTGCCATTGTCGTAGTCCTGTGGATATGGACAATCAAGAGGCGAATCTTGGGGTGTAAGAAGTGGAATCTGGGCAGAGTACAGTTTTGCGAGTTTGGTGATGGCAAGATTTAAAGCGGCGAACATACGAGCTGCCGTGGATTGCATAGAGTCGTCCATTGAATGCCAAAATAATGGAATGATTGGCCCCAGGATATTGCACTGAACCTTTCGAGTAAGAACAGAGCCCACAATACTGATGCAAGTGCCTAGTTCTGGTCAATAACATACTGTAGGAATAACACATCAACTTACCAAATACAATGATGTGAAAACACGGGAAGACAGATCGACGCTCCGCGATGTCAAATTCTGTATTGTTCAGGATTTTCATGAACTGGCGCTGATACCACATGGCTTCCACAAATGGTTCAGCACCACTGCCTCCGATCTCTTTCTTCCCTTCCACTATCACTGCCACAAACTTGCCACCAATTATCAAATGACAATCTGTCCTATATGATTTTGCGCCAACCGCAGCAGCATAGAGGGTTACATGCGGATAGAAATAAGCGAGCTGTGTCCTGAATACATCCATACGGGCATTCTCGTCCGGAGGGAAAATGCACATCTTCTCCGAAAGTTCCCGAACAAAGCGATAATCGTGATGAGTCGGTTTTAAGTCTCGACAATCATCCACGAACTCGGCAAAGATAGGGTGAAGAAGAGTAACTGGGACCGGATCCTCTGCTTTGCGGGGACGAGAGCATAGAAACTCAGGCTTATCCTGATCTTGAGCTTTAGAGATCGCGGATGGCATTGCTGCAGACGACGGAGATTCTGAGGGCTTCTCGAGGTACGCCTGTCGTTGACTAACAATCGGAACGTCTGGTGCCACCGCAACTAATTGATAGTTAGCATGGAG
The DNA here is from genome assembly GCF_016628075.1 of Suillus paluster. NCBI lineage: Eukaryota > Fungi > Basidiomycota > Agaricomycetes > Boletales > Suillaceae > Suillus > Suillus paluster. The sequence continues at coordinate 95,642 of NW_024537629.1, forward strand.
GAAGAGTTTCAATACTGATAGACAACTCACCGGCATCTCGCTGTTTGATAACAATATGTAGGTGATCTTCCTCGCGAAGATCAATGAAAATCTTGCACAATTTATCCCAAACTGTTAGAGGTGGTACGGAGTCAAGTGCGAGATGTCTAATATTGTGCTCAAATGTGTCGTTAAAAGGCAGGGAAACTTTCCAGAGTTGTAGGTCGGCGGGGTCTGCATCGCGGATTGCAGGATACATCGTCTGGATTATTTGTTTGAGAAGAATGACAGTGCTCGTTCTTTTAATGTGGACCTGTACAATACCATCACGGCCTCGGCCGAACAACAAGCAATTGAGATAAAAGTTGGGGGAGACGGACATGATGAATTCCGTTCGCAGCGAGGTGAATAGGAGCAAGAGCAAACAATCCTTTGATGACGTGTATTTGGCCGCAGGCAACATTACATAATTGATTCTGGATTTGAGTGAGTAGTCACTTGCCACTGCGGATTTCATAACTCTCGATACTGGCTGAAACTTATGGTGGAGCAGCCAGACTATACAGTGTATTGGGACTCTTTGGGAGTAATTTCAGAAGCGAAAAGCTGCACGAGCAGCCAGATGACGAACTGGATGAGGGACCAGAGGAAGGAGCAGAGGAGCCTCGACATAAACCACACCGACAGGCGGATCCATTTGAAAATGATACGGGGGTAGCTACCAGCCATATGGCGAGTTTGCTCGCCTGGCTGGTGTGGTTGCTGATGGCGACTTCGGACGACGCGGAGGGATTGACTGTTTGTAGGACGAGTTTTCGACAGACCCCAGTGGTAGGGCTGACGTATCTCTGCTCTGGATCGTGTTTTTTGGGTTTGCCCAAGTTATCTTTGCAAGTGATGGTTTCACTTTGCGCGACTGGGAGCTGCCAGAGCGGCATCCTAGCAGACCGGAGAACGTCAGTTGGACAATGAGAAAACCACGGGGCTTTTGCACTAACTGGACTTACTGTGAGCAGAGACACAAGCGAGGTGTTACTTCCCACATCGACACCCCAATATTACCTTTATATTCGCGTGCCCTGAATGTTGGAGCTTCAGACGCCCAGGCTTAATTATATGCCTGAATGTCGGGTCCTAAGGTGGTTCACGTCTGTTCTTCTTTTCCCTCTTTGCCCGCAGAGATAGTTACTGAACTTTGTGCTCAGTCATACCCATCAGATCCAGTATGTGAGTTATAACCCTGACAGCGTATCGTCGGATCAATGCTAAGGAAAATGGGGCCCCCGGCACGGACTGGATCTACCAGTCTTGTTTGTATGGTGTGTCATGGCGCACATATATATTCTGAATACCAGCGATGACAATGCATAGCAAGTGAGTTTGGCAACTCAGATGCAGAAGACAAGCGAGAGTCGCAGAGCGAGAAGGACTCTGAGGTACTAGGTTGTTTTTTCAACTGTAGCAGCATGATTAATTGACGTACTTACCGATACTATAGGGTCACAGTAGAAGTTGGCGTCCTCATATGCGGTCGCAATCGGAAGATTGTACTGATTTGACGTGGTATATTTCGTCTGCGGGAGAGGGGCTTTCTCATATTCATATTTTTGGTTCAGCATCGACACACCAAGAGGCGATTCCCACTGCGGAGTGCAATGGCATGCTGAGTAGTGACTCTGCAGCATCGTCATTAGAAGGCGGTCACGATATGAACGAAGTCATTACCTCGAGGAACACCCTAAACATTTCACCCACCGTCGAGTTATCCGTTCAAAAGGCCACAGTACTCTGTTAAGCCTTTATGATGCAGCTCGTTCGTGTGATATTAAGCAACAGCTTGAGTCACCGCTGCTTTGCTGGATCAAGTGCGGGAAAAATCAGTAAGCGCTAGACGCCGCGCGCGCTTGTGACGCCACAGCACCCCGCCGGATATGGCGCGCCAAGCGGTAAATTTTCCCGAGATCCGCGCGCGGGTGGCGTTTGGCAGTGTCTGTTTATCTGTCTTCCTTCACATACATCTAAAAAGCCGACTTGGTCGAAGTTCCTCTCTCAAACTGCTTTTGAGCAGTTCGCTTTTGGCTTAGTTCAGGTTTGCATTCGTAAGCACACATTTTTGGTTATGTGTTCAGCATCTCCACCAATCGCATAAGTGCGCTACTGAAGTCGTAAGCGTCCATTTCAGTGGTTTTGGCATCTGACTACTTCAAGTAGAAAAGTTCTCGACAAGGCTCTCCTTCTTGGAATCAGGGTTGATTAATTATGGCTAACTATTATTCTGGAATCGTACGACTTTGTATTAATATTATACCGCGCAACTTTCTACAATACTCATTCTCCAAACTGACAGTCACACCCGGCGGAATAACCACAGTGCGGCCGTCGAGCGACATCCCCGCTTTGGTACTGTGCCCACGGATGATCCAACCGGCTACTGTCATGCGCTACGGTTGCATCGTGCATCTGGACAAACCATTGGGGGCCCTGTACTGTGGGCATAGTTACGTTTCCAGACGGCATTGCAGCATCCAGCACGCGGTAGCGCGCCATGTCTGACCGAGTGATGTCTGCCATCTTGGTTCTATCATGTGACCACCATTGCATAGGGTCCTCGTAAATCACTCTGCCTAGACGAAGCTCAAGTAGTCACTTTAGTGGATCATTGGCAAGTTTTCCCTTACCTGAGGGCGATTGAGAATGTTCATCTTTATAAATCTCTTTAGAAGTGCTCCAAGCTTCGATCCGTGCCTTCTGTTCTAGCAACAGATCTTTTTCATCTGCCAGGCGTCTAAGTTCGCAGGAAGCTTTGGTTTGCCATCAAATTAAGAAAAAAAAATCACAAAGAGCGGACAGACCTGTCGTCAAGATGTCCTGTCTTGTTCGTGGATCATCCTTGACCACCTCCTTGAGGGCCTCTCGCAGCAGCAAGAATGCTTCCTCTTCCTTCTTCCTGTAACGCCGCTGAGCAGCAGATTTGTTCCGTCTCACAGACTGCGGACTCTGCGGGATCTGAGTGTCGTTCATATGCAAGAGTAGGGGAGTTGACCTGATGCGGAAGACGAGGTCTCGATGCGGGTGATCATTGACTGGGATTGTCATTCGAGAAGTGCTATGTTTTATACTTTCCTCGCTTTATGCCTACGCGTTGATCGGCCAACCACTTCAGTCATTCAGGGTGAGTAGTACAACAACTTTTCTGTCAACTTCGTTCTGCTAACGAGAGTTTCGGCCGATATGACTTGATCCTCGGCGTGCACCAAGCATGTATCGCAATTCTTAGAGCCCTGGTCGTCTCCATATGGCTGATGTTAATCCGCCACTGACGGATCAATTCATTTGGGTGCTGTATCTGGCACATGCGACAAATTCCTTCGTCGAGGCCACTCAATGAAATAATCTGTGTGGATGTCGCCTGGGTTCCACAGAGTGCTTGCGAGGCAGACAGCCTGGTAGAGGACAGCCTGAGGACCGACTCTGCAGACTTAATGTGGCCCATGATGCTCGTCCCCGACATCGTCTTATCTGATTGTGCATAGCCATTGACATCTGTAATCGCCCGGAAACGTGCGCACTGCATGGCCGTTACCTACATCCGGGATCGGCACCGCAGGAGACTGAAATTAGCATCTCAACTTGACATCAATTCCCTGAATCCTGACAGGCCCGAGCGCCGAGCGCTGGATGGGACAAGTGCAGCAAGAAGTATGACTTATTACCATCTCTGAAATAAACCGCTCAACTTCAGCTACAAAATTACGCTGAATGTGTACACCAAAGGATGTTGCGAGCCACTCGCGTCTTCGCGACCTTCTTGCGCCACACCGAATGTAAAGCCGCCTTTGACAATGGGCGCCTGTCATGCTCCACTCGGTTCGCATCCCATTTTTAGCAATGATAAGTTTACATTTAAAACGCACCCGTGGGGTGTATCTTGGCTTTGGCATAGCACACCGAACTGTATTTCCCATCAAGTGTTACACTTTGATGGTACCTGTGACCTTGACATGAGGTCCTTCTACGATATGGTTAGCGACACCATCGTGAAGCGCTCAACGATTGAGAAGCCGATAACTATGTCCTCCATCACGCTACCCCCTTGAGGCTCCTCAGATGATGATGGCAGATTTTGTTGCTTGTGATGAGGGGAGCAATGATATGTGAGTCCCCCTCGTCACCATTCTCGCTAACCCAGGGCTCATGGTTTTGAACTTTTTCGAGTGCAATCTTGGCTATATTCGTGGAATGCCATGGAGACGAAACAAATGTAGCCTTTTCATCGACAAGTGCCCAGTTTATCCAACAAATCCATAAGTTGATGAAGGAGGCATCGCTACCGCTGACAACGCGACATTCAGGGCTCGCTAGTCTTGTGCGTAATCGCCAGGGCTACAGCTTAATGAAGAGCTTTTGGTTACGTTCGTAGCGCCCCAAAGACCCTTCCCTCTAGGCACGATAAGTATTTCTGGTTTGACCGTAGGTTTCATATGTGGTTTCTTGTCCACAATTGATCGACCGCTGTGCATTTAGAACTTTGTGAAGTACAGGTGATATTTCTAAATGCCCTCGTTATCCACTTCTGATATCGCTACGTGGGTATTGACACTGCTTCCACTCCTCTTCTAGGGGTGTTTATACACCCTCCCACTCAGGCTCCACCTCCATGTGGTCCTCCGGCGTCGCCCGGTTGCTTACCAGGATGTTCGAACTGAGCGAAATAATTTTGAAGCCACTCGACATCTTCATCGGACAACATTATATCTGCTGTATGCACCTACTCAGTCCAGAGTACACGCGACTGCAAAGAGTTTTACCTTCTGGCTGAGGGATCTCATTGTTGCCAGGGACTATGCCGAGCTGCTGTTGTAGTTCGGCTTGTTCTTGTTCTAGGCGTCGAAGACATTCGGCCGCTTTTTTTATCGTTAGTTTTTACCTCAATGAGTGGACTTCGGAATATTTACCTCTTCTCAAAATTTCGCTTCGGGAGCGAACGTTGGTGCGCTCGACTTCGTTCAGGGCCCCCAACAGATTGCGAAAGGCGAGTCTCTCCCGCTGGCGATAGTCTCGCTGTAAGTCGGCCTTGTTTGGCAGTCCACGGTGAGGACCTTGTGGCGGTCTCTGGTTGTCCATGCTGTATTGTATTGAAGGTGATGGTTTTGAGGACGAAAGCCTCTCATTCCATGGCTTTATATCTTCACCACAGTGCCGAAAGCCGCAGGAAAGATGCGAAATGGAAGACAACCCGCTTTCCCGGTCATCGACATCTACAACTTCGAATGGACGGCTCAGATATGACTTTCATGAAGAACACAGCCCGGAACTAGCAATTATTACAGATCTAGTATCTCCTCCACACCCTATCTGCAGAGAAATAAGCGCTTACTCTAGTCGTGGGCGCTTCAATCCGAGCCGGCATCATGGTCTTTTCCGACCGTATTGTCGAAGCGGGCATTTATGGTCTCCGTTACTTCTCACTCCTTGACAATTTCCGCAGGACCAGCACTTCTGCACCGGGGTCGGCGGGGCCTCGGTCTACTAATTGGCACTCTTCCCTATACAGATAGCCAGCGCTACCAAACATGTTCAGCTTGCTAAGCAACTGTACTGCTGCGCTGCATCGAGGCCATGAAAGGTTTCATTTCATCGAGTAATTTATACGGCAGGTGTGGCGATGACGAGGTAAGTAGCTATCCTGCCACCTGTATAACTTGCGTGCATTGTATGAATGAATGGCAGGCTCTAGATGCCCTTCTAAAGCCATCCCAATCTCCCTGCCCTTAGCCTTGATCCCACTCACCTGTAATCTCCGCGCGTCACTGATTCATGAGGCAAACCCAGCGCATACATCACTATCCCATCTGGTGCAGTCGGCATCTCAGCAAGTCGGCAGTCACGCTTTCCCGGCACACAAAACCCAACCCTGCTGACGGAAGTATCACATTTTCCCGCCAAAATGTATGACTTGCCAACTTCTGTGGGGTGCCGATTGCACCGGATCGCAGCTCATGTCGGACTTGACGTTTCTGATTCATTTCACTTATCAAACTTTGAACACAGGAAGGTCGAGATTTGAAACTCGGCCACAGGGGTGAGTAAGTGGATTTACCGCGAGTCAGTATCGAGCAGAATCATTCATTCCGCCACCCATCCCGCCACAATCCATACCGGATTCAGTAGCCGCATCTACATCCATCTCCTGTGTGCGCTGCTCGATAATGGCGTTTAGAGAAGCCTTCAAAAGTCCACATAATGAATGAATTTGCGAACACCGGAACATGCAAAACATCTTACTATCCGCTGGCTTCCCACCAGAGAAGAAAATTCTGCCACACGCTTGTCGGGAGACATGTCGAGAATCTCTTGCAACGAGCTCTGATACAGCATGACGAAGGCTGCGAAAGGGTTCATGCCTTCCACACTTCCAAGATCCGCTTCGTCCTGAAAGGAAATGGACATCACAATGTACACCCTGACGGATCAAATGAGGAGCACTGCGAGTGGACACACCTCATGCTCGTCGACCTGTAGCCACCCTCGATCTTCCCAAAGTGCATTCTCGCTTCCGTGGAAAGCCCGTTCCTGAGCCATGTTCCCAAACATTCTCACAAATAGGGCTGCCTCGTCCACATCGTTGGCGAACGCCCATTGAACCTCGCACCCTGCATTCTTCGTCCCACAGCCCTCAGCAATGCTCAAGAGCCGGCGGAGCTTCTTAACAGCTTTGAGCATGGGTGGCGAGAATGCATAGGGCGTTAGTTTGGAGCTGTTAGTATTGTTTTCTGCTGTAAATGCATTTGCGCTCGGAAATGCCTCCAGAATGACAAGTATATGTGTATACCGCCAGGACGCCTCCGAGATGCGATCGGCAAGTCCTTCGACCTGGGAAGGAAGCGCCAGCAGCGGCGCAACCAGTACGGCTGTGTCTGGATCCATCACAATATCCACTCCACCCAACACATATCTCTCCACGAGGTGCACCCAGTACTCCGGGTCTTGCAAGACCCGGACAAGTGCGCGTTTCTGGATGAGAGCCATGCTTGCGAGATAGCAGTGGCCTGTGGTCGGCGGGTTCCAGATATCGGGGAGACGGATGGTGTGGGTGTCGAGGATCTCTGGAGGCGCAGCTCGGGGTGGCGAGGTGCTGCTAAGCTGCAAAGCCTGAGGTTGAGGAAACATAGTCGCGGGGGTTGTTGGCGGTGGGGGGTCGTACGTCACGGGCTTATTGCGCAGTGCCAGGTGGTCATCTAAATCTCGTGTGGCGATGGTGGTAGCGCTGGGGTCGTCCAGGCGTCTGCGTTTGGATGCAGGGGCAGTTGCGCTAAGATCCGATAGTACAAAATACTGTAAGAATGATGATACGTTCGCCAGGTTGTCCTTGTCCGAGATGTCTTGGATGTTGTTTGGGCGTTCGTTATCCGGTAACATACCACTTCGTTCCTCATCGCCATCCAACAATGCACTTGACCCAGTTGGATACCTTGACGCCCGTTCCATTTGGGAGCCGAATGAGAGTGGAAAAAACCCGATTTCTGTGTTGTTTTGAGGGTGGAAAGTGACCGCAGGGTCTTGGTCATGTTCTCGGGGACGACGGTGCCTGACCGAATATGAGCTTGGGCTGTGCTGGTGCCGGGTCGATAAAAGGAGGGATGGTCCTTGATCGTGGCGCTGATCCCTCTCTTGCTGCTGGCCCTGAAGTTGGACATAGTGGAAGTCGTCCCCGTTGTCCTCGTCGGAGTAATCAACGTCTTCAGGTGAGTAGGCAGCTCCCAAGTATCTCAGGACACCTTGATCTTGATAATCCGCTTCGTTGTTGTGGAGGATGGGGGTCGTAACACCAGAATCATTGAACACAACGCCTGGATCGTCGAACGTAGCACCACCAGAAACGCCATTATCCACAACATCGGAGTGGTTGACACCGGGATCATCATCTAGAACGTCATAATCACGAAAGACTAGGACAGGGTGATCGGTGGGTTGATTGTCCTTTGTTACAAGGGACGCTTCATCTCCGTCTTTGAGTTCATCTTGTCGTTCCTGACGATCCTCGCCATATCCAGTACGATTTTCCTGCGGATCCTCGAATTCAGGAAGTCCGGCGAGAAGTCTTCGTTCTCGCTTCGTCAACACCAATTCGAAGCCCTCTTCTTGTAGAAAGGACTTGGGCGGGCGTGGAGGTGAGAGACCGAAGTTTCCAGCGCCGTCTCTGTCGTCTAAGTTCTTGCATCCCGCTACGTTGGCCGAATGACTAGAAGCAGCCTCAAGGTCTTCGAGCAGTCCGCGAATCTTTGCCACGCTTGCTTTGTCAGTATAGCCCAGCTTCTCGAGGTCATCCAGAGCAAGTCCGTCGACAACAGACACGCTTTCATCGGTTGGGACCGGAGGCGTGAACTTGAAGGGCCTAAGTGCGTCGGTACATATCAGAGGTTCAAGACAACAACCAGAATGTGCTCCGAGCGCATTGTAACTGGCCTGGAGAGTAGATTAAGGTATACCACATACCTCCAGGATAACTCGAGGTTGAGCGGCTTAATGCCCTTTACGGATTCCAGTGTAGTGTGCCGGGGAACGTTTGCATTCGTGACCGTGTTCACCTTGCCTCCACGTATGAGGGCTCTCATACTTGTAGGCCGGATAGATGGCCCCGGGTGCACAGTGGGCGGGGGAAGGTGTGGCACTGCCGGGTGAAGTGGCGTAAGAACTGAGGGAAAACTCGAGGGAAAACGTCGAGGAAATAAGACGAAAATTTAAGAGTGAAATGCAAAGATTGTCACAGTCAACAAAATGGGGGAGACGCGCGCACCATCCATCAGTGCAACATCCTTCTCATCCAGCCTCTCCTCCAGAACGCACCTCTCGATGTTCTCCTCCTGCACCTCTCGGTACATGTGCCTGAGAGACATGTCGAGATCCCGTTCCCCGTCGATTTCGATGTCATCCAAGTCCAAATCTTGGTCCGACTCTTTTCCTCTGTCTCTTGTCGCACACGAGGTCAGGGGTGAAACAGCACAAACAGAAGGCGGCTGCCCGAGCATAGAGTCTTCTGCATCAAGACTCCTCCCATCCTCTGCATTTAGGGAAGAGAGTAAAAGCGCAATTTTGGGATTCTTTTTCGTTGGCGTTGTAGAGCTGTCTTGCTTTGGCTTTGCGGAAGCCACAGGCTTCAGGTGCTCGAGGAGCGACTTGAGCCTGAAGAGAGCGGGTGAGTGCGCGCGCGTATATGGACTGCGGTACGCACCTTTTAGGATCCTTTAGTTTGGAGGTGTACGGAAGCGCGTTTCCTGGTTTGTGAATACGCGGAATCTCCACTTCGTCTGCCAGCCCACAACGAAGTCAAAAAGAGCCAAAAAAATGATATAGAGCGAAGCCGGAGGTAAATGGTCTGGATAGGTGGATGTATGCGCACCCATTCTAGCGTTGAAAAGGCTTGTAGCAGGCGTGCCAGATGGAGTGGGTGAGGCCTCCCATAGCTCATCTATTTCTGTGTCTTGTGAGGAGAGAGGCGAAGCGGAAGGCGGAGAAGAGATGGGAAGGATAGCTATGCATCCAGGAGTCAGTTCTCTCTCACATGCCAAGAATGGAGAAAGGGAAATGACACACGTACCCCATCCATCAACAATCGTCATATTGACTTCGTCAATATCGTCTTCTAGCTCTTCTAGCACGGGTACGGGGTCAGTATTCAGCCTATCCACGATGTCCTTTGCATTCGCGATACCTGTCCCTAACGAGCCCGAGCTCGCTCTAGACCGGGGGAAGAGAGGGGGAGAAAACGGACGTCGAATCTGAAGCGGTGGAGAATTGGCGCGCAGGAAAGCATTGACATGCACGTTGGTCTCGGTTGATTGTGCAGGTGGATTCGCTGATTTAAATAGCGAAAGCATGTAGCTGCGAGTAGTGGTGTCGATCGTGGGACGAAGGTTTCTGCTCCACCTTTATCAGTGGCAATCTAAGCAAGAGCAAAAACTCGCGCACAAAACCTCCTCGAGATTAGGTACATCTGGTTCCTCGATTTTTTCTACTATGATAGATTTAACGCCAATGTGCTCGAATAGCGCAGGCTGTGAACGAGGGAGAGATGCGCGGAGAACGTTGGAACCTGGTTTTGGGGTCTGCTTTCGCGCACGGTTGGTAAGGATGGGCGTCATAGGTCTGTATATATCTGCGAGGTGTGTATCTACAACAAATTATGTCAAGGTGGTGAGAGCGACAAAAAGGACCATGACGGACACATATAATCGTCCTCCTGCCAGCATGTCTCGCTGCGGAGTTCCCTGCCTTCGCCCACAATAGTCTTAAGCGTCAATTTAAGCTTTCTTACGGTTTCTCCATCTGTCGTATAGCGCTCGTCAACGGAGAGGTCAAGATCCTCCAGATACTTAGCGAGGGCATCGAGTGGATCTGGGGGTAGCACGAGCGCATGAGGGTCCGCAAGTGGGACAAAATCTAGGGATTCTGTAAATATCTTCACCGTATATTAGGATGCACCATGGATAATCGATCTGAAAGAATTGAACGGACCTGCTCGATCTTAAACTCAGTATATGCGACATGGTCTCTAGTAATGTGCTTCCTAACGTAAGGAAGGAAGGTCTGGCGAATATGGTTGCGGACTGTGAGTTCGTACTCGGGTGATATTTCAGATGGATCCATGTAGGATGTCCTAATGATACTTAAACGTCAGTTAGTAGTAGTAAACAAACAAAGGGGTGTTGTTGTGTCACGTCACACTCATTTGGGTCACACTCAGCCGCATCAACAAACCAATGATTTCTTGCCATGATGAGGTCCTGTGACTGCTATTAATGAGATTAACACTTCGACCTGAATTTTCCAATGATCTGTATTTGGCTTTGTGCCGTTTTGCCTAGCTTCTTGTGTACGTCCCCGCTACCGACGGGTGCGCATAATAGATTCGTGATATGAAGACTAACGGGTTGCGGAATAGGCAGCACCGTGGCTGTGGTGTTGAAACTCGAAGTTTGACTTTGCAGACTCGGAGGTAGCGGCTGCATCTCGCGAACGAGTTGATCGATATTTACACGCTACGATACTTAGGTGCGCCATATTATCACGAACTCTTGATCCGTTACGTAGTTCCTTGAAATTCCCTAGATCATCTGTCATCGATTGACATCAGGCTTGATGTACACGACCTCCCAGTGATCCGTATCCATGTTAATCGACTTGAAATGGCAGGTGATCTGGGGTGATCCCCTGGCACCAACCTTGATCCAGGTAATCCTGATACGTGCATTAGGACCCTCAATAAAGCATGTAGTTGCTTGTCACGCTTGTCACCTGGGTCCAACGCATATCACACTACACACCTGCACCTGTGTGGATCTCGACATCCATGTGTAAGTAGATTCATTCTTGCGATGACTGACGAAGCTATACCAATCTTCACAAATTTGCCATCGCTCACGTACCAGTTCAATTCCCTCTAATTCCAAGACTATCGCGAGTCTCTTTTGGGACATGCTGAGACCGAGCATGTCTCAAGGCGGAGTTGTGACGAGTGCGATGACCGCGCTTCACACTTATCACTACACCGCCTTCAGGAGACATGGAGCTGCCCGCCGACTGGAATGTTTCGGGATCTGTTTTATCAAAATCAAATGTGAGACCAACAGCTGTCTTGTTGTCGTCATGTTGTTTACGTGTCACACCCCGTTCAGCTCAGCCTTCAGTCCCGAAGGTGTCAATCATTGCCACTTAAGAGCTCGATTTCACGAAGTAGGTCATCGCTCGTTTTGCACTTATCTTGTTTTCATGACTCCGCTCTACACAAGATCTCGGATGCTAACATCAAACATTTTATTTTCTGAAGCGTGGGGAGACTTCCTCCTCCTGACGGACTGGGCCGTTGATCAGTCCACTATATACCACCTGTCACAGATGCCAGAGTCCTGTGTGGCAGTCGGACTTCGTGAGTGATGCAGGTCATTCTTCTCCAGGACCCATCATTACTTTTTTTCACTATTGGGATGTACCTATGATCAGGGGGGATATAGAACGACTGACATGAGAACCACTAGTCCGTCATTTTTTAAGGTGCGATTGCGAAGAAACAGTTGAATGAGGTCAAGCTTGAAGTTATATCTTCAACATCATCTGAATTCCTCCGTGATTCACCGAAGACGATAACAACAAAGCGAGCCAAAAGTAATAAAACAGACCATAGAAACTATCCGCATGGAATCGACGTCATAGAAGGAACCTTCGCGCCGGTACAGACAATTCGCACCTTAGGCTGCAGTTGGAGTGTGCTCGGTGCCACGACTCGCAGCCCACGTCTCTGGTCCCTGTAACATTTCAATAAGCATGTCCACCACAGCACACTGGAGGAAATTCTTACCCTTCTGTTATTAATTCTCTGATTCCTAACTCTTCTCGCGAGCCACTCGGCAGCAGTGGAACCACTCTCAAAGTTTTTGTCAGGTTGCTTCTTCACAGCCTCTGCGATAATAGGACTGCATTCAACAAGAGCCCGAAGGACTTTCGAGCTCGTCGGACGGGTAAAGAAAACTAGGGACCACCGCTCGTATTCAGCCTGTGCACCGGGAGGTGGACTGTCCGCCATTATTCGGAAATTAGTAGGTTTGCACTTCTAAGTCCTCATGCACGTACACGACGCGGTGGATGTTGGATTGCAGGATGCCTCCGCTGAAAAGAGACAGTGCATCCGCAATATTGCAAATTGCATGTCCAGGGATGGGCTGTGCGTCGGTGAGTGTCTACCACACGCGGGTAAGAGACTCATGCATACTCGAAGGTAGGACCACTCGTCGTGACCAGGGGGCATTACTTGGAGACCACCAAGCCGATTGTGCAAAAAGGTCTAGTAATATAAATATTTCCGTCACTAAAATACCAGCCGCATGTCTCGAGTGACCCACCAGACTTCCGAAATCAGTATGGGCAGCTAGCATAGCCCTGTCCATCGCTTCCTTAGCATGCGTAGGAGGGCTGCGAGTGCATCTGGCCTCGCAAGCACTTTGTTCCTCCATGGCATGTAGGCTCTCCAAAGTCCCTTCCGGCAGTCCAAGCTTATCATTGAATATATTCAACATAACATATGTCACATCAAGAGACTTGCGGACAAATGGTGCAATCGTGTTTTCCATGCGAGCATTTACGGTCGATGGATAGGTCAGGTGAACGACCCGTGGATAGGCGAGTGCATCATCTTTCGAGACGTTTATGAATTCGATATTGTCCACGTATTTGCCTAGATCTGTGTAAGTCTATTTCGTCGATAACCCGGTCTGGAAGTACGTGCCCGTTCCATCAATCGCCTGAGCCCCTGCTTTCTTGTATCTGATGAAGAACCCCAATAAGGCGAAATACGCTTGTGAGCGATTATTACGGACCCGAAAGATTGTCCGTTATCTCCTTGCTCGAATTTCATACGTTCTCCGAGGGGCAAGGCCAATGTTTCGGCTCCCATATCAAACATGTCATCGACTTCTTGATCTGCGCCATGGTTCTTTAAACTATCAGAGAATCCAGTAGGTGCAATTCATAATCCGCAAAGATCCAATATGACGTACTACCAGAATCCAAGAGTCGTCGCAGCCTCCCACAATCGATCGACTTCCTCCATGTCTCCAGCCTTGATAAGGTCATAATCAATAATCAAGAGCGGATGTATTCGAACATCATCTGGGAAAGGGGGAAGAGTAGTTCCAGGCATACTGATCTGGTCAAGGAACCTCAATCATTTCAAACCAATCATAAGTCAAAGTGGGTAAACGTACTTCGAGAATGAGGACGCGGAGCAGACAATGCTTATGAGAGTAAGTGCGTGGAATTTCGAAATGGGACGTTCATAGTTATATTATCTGATGCGCAGATGGCCATCACCTGACCTCAAAGAGACTATTTCGTCATGCGAAGAGAGCACCTGACCTCCAGAGTAACAAGTTTTCGTGGTGCAATGGCTTCTACGGAATCATTCTGACCGCGGCACATCGGCCTATAATATGTTCCGACTTGCAAATGTATAGAAGCCCAGAGCGCGGGGGTTGCACGTGTATGCACGCGAAGAAGGTTGAATTACCTAAGTACCCAAGCACCAGCTGAAGGACTGACACTGCATCTAGTTCAATTAGTACTACAGTGCTGAACTGGATAGTCTTCAAACGAAACATAGTGCTGTGTGTTAAGTACGGACAACGAGTTACTAGAACAAAACGCATCAGCCTTAGGCAGAGCTCAGGCGTACCAGGTGAGATAATTACTTACGAACCAATAAGAACTTGCGACTCAACATGGGCGCCACAAGAAGAAACGAAAGCAAAGCGAAATGGGAGCGATGCGGGATAAGCATTATGAATGATTGGATGAGAGTGTAGATTCCTCTGTCATTTGAAATCGCATACTGATGCACTTGTTCTTTTTTTTTTCTGTCAGCGTACGCTCTTGTGATGATCTCCGCCGCACTGATCACCGAACGGGGAGCAGCTCTGGGAAAGAACCTGTTCTATCAGACCGCGCGCATATATTCCATAGAGTAGAAACAATACATGAACATATAGAATCCTCGAATACATGAAGAAGTCGTTAACTGCGAGAAGAGATGGGAAAGAGGATGGATGATAGCAAAAGGGCCCGATGGTTTGTGAGGATGATGCTCGCCGAATGAATTAAAACTAAATAAATAATGTTCTTTGCCGAGTTTCAGGCTGATCAATTAATATTTGTACATTAAACTTGATGTTTGAGTCGGTGCCGCTGGCGTCGCAGGGGCACTCAGTGGGCACTGTCATTAACATGACTGTCAGTCGACGTCAACCTGGCATACTTACTTAAATGTTCATCCAACGATCTCCAACAATCCGATATTATTACATGCATATCATGATTGACTGCCGCTGTGTCAGAGCAGCGTGCGAAGCAAGCACGGAGCGCTATTATGTAATACTTAAGCACCACTGGCAGCTGGTGATTGACCGGCGCCGCGCCGTAAATCAAGTTATGTAACAAGAGGTGTTAAATGATTGTTCAAGTGGACGACTCTCAAGACCTCTCTGAGTCTCTTGGAAGCTCTGAGACTCAATTCTTGATATATACCTTCTGAGTACAAAATGGTTGTATAACAGCTTGCCTCCTACTGTTCCATTGTCTAGTCTTGACACCAGACGTCTCAGGAACGTCGGCCCTAGCAGGTTCGCGCTAGAGAAGTTTGAATCTGTTCCTAATCGGGACCACCGTTAGGATGGAGAGTTGTAATACTTACACACGACTTACATGCAATGCCGTTCACTCGAGCTCCAGCGCCATGAGGTATGCAGACTTACGAGCGTAAAATCCGCAGTTCTGCGAACTTTATCAGCGCGCTGATATGTAGAACCTGATTTTTTCAAATCAATCATTCCAAAGGGCCGGTTCTTGATAAGACCAATTGTCTCCAATCGTCAGTATATCGGACCGAATCAGTAGACATGCGCAGAACATGCGCTCGAACACAGATCAGATTCAATGCGCATCATTACCCACGATCTGAGTCCGCCCGAATCTTCCAACGTCAAGGGCATTCCTGATCGTGACGGAGACTCATCCCACTCGAATTCAGTGAGGAATTTAAACGCGCATGTTATCAGGTTCAACTTTCCTTCACGCGCTGAACTTGATTTGAAATTGCTTCGTAGGCGCTCCAGTCATGTGTAGACCGCTACGCTTCATTTTGGTCCTCAGCTGCAAGTGCTCAAAAAAAACTGAGTGTGACGAGTCGGACAAGGGTGCTGTCTGATCCGGGCCTGCCAGTATTTCTTATATTTGAAAATTTCAGATTTCCTGTTCGCCCTAGAGTCCGAAGCAAACGGCAACAGTTGAATTATGCCATGAATTTATTACGCTCTTGACTCAGTGGGCGATATTGTTTTTTTTTCCATTGTCTTGCCGCGAGCGGCGCCAAAGATATGCTCTCTTTTGCAAAAAAAAAGTTTTACCTCCCCATGGTCGTTCTTCCGCACAATCCACACTACACAATATGGTCAGGAGGAATCAAGTGCAAGCCGAAGAAGCAAAACTTGGTGTTTGTGGAGTGCTGAAACTACTTCTGGAGAATATCATGGAGGATGATGACATCATGAAGGTGGGAATTCATTTGGACATTGGCTCCGGAGGGCGCTTGGTGACTTTCCGCTGCACAATTTTCAGCTCTAACCCCCCGATCGAACTGTCAAAGACTGTCGACCTGTCTAGTCGCGCTTAAAAGATTGCTAACACCTAACTAAAAAGAGGTCAGCACCCTGCTTTAAATTCTCATTTGCACTCCGCCATAGACAAGTTTGAAGATAAATGATAAATTCAGATTTTATGGGATTCAGTCCAGGTGCCGATAGCCGAGAGAACGAGGAAGAAGCGTGACCCTGCTTAGTGGCTGTGACTATAGTAAATTCTTCAGACTAGAAGGGCCGAAGGATTCTATTGATCGCGGTAACGAGATGAGTGAAACCCGCTCAAACACGCATGTTTGGATCTCGACCAGCATTCCGACATTTATTAATTCGAATCCCATAACGTACCTAGCTACATAAAGGTCGTTGGTCCACCCGAACCTTTTTGTTTTGTGGTTGTTTTTCTGCGTCCACTTCCTGTCTTTACTCTCCTCATCTCTCCACACTGAATCAACATGACGGGTGGTGATGTAAACACCGTTGCGACGGTCTATGGCGCGATACTCCTGGGCACATGCATTGGATGCGGGTAAATAATGCTTTATATGTTACCTGAACGCGTCTCACGTTGCATCAAAGCCTCACCGGAATTGTGTTCGTGCAAAGCGTTCTGTATTTCAAATTTTACCCTTCCGATGCTATTGGGAATAAACTGCTGGTGAGTTATATGTTGTTCTCTAAGATTATTTCTTACCCGAAACTCGAGGTCTTGGCCGTCTGGTTCGTGTATAAGCGCGACATGATCCGTGATGTTTCTTATTTCCGTGCAGGGGATTGGACTTGATGCACACAATTCTGATCATGATCTCCGTCTGGGAATCTGTGATCGTGAATTTCAACAAGCCAGAACTGATGGACCTCATTCCAAAGTGAGTTAGCTGAAACGCTCTTGTTTTCATCATGATTTATAGCACATCTGCACTTCAGGGCCTTAGGTGTTCGTCGCTACCGTGATTGTCGAGTGACCTAGCTAAGGACGTTTTCAACAGCTTTCTGTAGCCATAACTGCCGCAGTCACTTTCCTCGTTCACTGGTTGGTCGCTTCTGCACTTTGATTTGCCATCACGATGACTTATTCATTTTGCAGTTTCTTCGCGAACAGAGTCCGTAAATGTCAGTAATTGAAATCGGTTTTTGTGTGCCCAGCTAATCCTCTTCCAGTGACAAAGAAGTGGTATTATGCTGCTCCTCTTGTATGTGATTCAGCCATACCAGTTTATTACCTCTAAAATATTTGATGGTCAGGTGGTCTTGGCATTTATGCGTCTCCGTGAGTCATCACGCTCCTGATCTTTAATCATCTATACTAATAATCATAAACCGCAGTTGCTGCATGTGGTATGTTGTGTCATCCCCGTCGACATGTTTTTATTTACTGAATGATGAATTCTTGTCAGTCTCGACAACCGAGATGTGAGTTTACTTAATGTGCTTGATATGATTATTCCTGACACGAGTCTCCGTAGCATGAGACTCCGTCACTACTCCCTGTTCATCAAGCCATTCCCATCTGTAAGTTGACGGAAACGCCAGAGACACCATTCATGACCTCACTCTGCAATGTAGTGGGTTTTCACCCTTGGCGTTACCCTCTCTGCGTCTGTGGAATTTATCATAACCATTGTCATGGTTATTTTCCTCGGGCGGAGTCGTACTGGTTTTGCAACGTAGGACTCTTTTCTGCCCCATGTCCATCCGATCTAATGTGTCTTTAGCATGAACCACATCATTAACTCGTTGATCTTGTACACACTCGAGACTGGAAGTTTCACTTGGTAAGGACTTGAGACTGTAGTCCTGGGGTGTCATTGACATCGTGTCCCCTTTTTCAGCTGCTGTCACAATTGCATCGCTTATCTGCGTAAGAAGAATTTATTTTGAGAAGAATTTCCTCTGATGCATGATACAGTGGATGGTTATGCGGCATAATTTGATCTTCCTTGGAATGCACTTCGCGATCGCAAAACGTACGTGCGATTCATGGCCTTGGTCTGAAGATGACTGATGAATGTGACCAGTGTATGCTAACTCCCTCCTTGCCACGTACGTCGGATTCTGCATTATGTCCTCCCATTCACCAACTGACACTTATCAGACTGAACACACGGAAGCGCTTGCGTGAAGACCGTTCCTACTCGAGTCAGCGCGAAGCCGATGTGTACCCTGCCTCGCTGAACATCCACAAATCACGAGTGTCGGTTCGTATTTAATATTTCATATATCATGTTATTATGCTCACTAGTCTTGTTGATTCGCGATAGCAGCAGCGTATTCTGGGCCCTCTCTCACCGACTAAGGCCGTGCGTATATAGTACTTTTCGCCTTCTGAAACCCACTAAAGATAATATTTAGACCCATTTGAACGTCAATGTAGAGACTACCGTTGTTTCTGTCATTGACGAGCCATGCGATGACTACGATATGGCAGATATGGGAGATATCGAGTCCAAAGGTTGCGATACCGCATGTGGAACGGAAAAGGGCAGTTTGAGTAAGGAGTTCTTACCCTGATCGATGTTTTACATCGTACTACATCAATTCATCCATGAGCCCCATGCTCAGGCTCTTCACTCGGCAACCCCAGCCACAATGGGAATTTGCAAGATACTATGGCGCGTAATTGTTGCGCTTTGCTACTTTCAACTTTAGCTTTCTGTAACATATACAGCTTTATAGCCCTACCACACTCCTTGCACGTCCCATTCGCTTTCCTCCCTTGCACGTGTACCTGACACGTACTTGCACATCTCACCCATCCATAGTCATCCACTTGCCCGTACACACATCCTATCTATTGTACATTCGAGCTCACTGCTTACATTTTCATACATGGACTCCACCAGCACTTGTATCCTTCGGCTTGAATTTGCATTTTCGCTTTCGAAGTCGTTTTTGATGGTGTATAGTTGAGTCGGTGTTTGTCGTGGTTGATTGAATTCAAATTCGTTGGTATCAATAAGTGACTTGGTTGCTAGTTTCATACCATTAGAGGTCAACATGGAGGTGGATGGAAGGGGGCGAACCTACACTTAGACAGGTCTATGAAGCAAGCTGTCGCGTCCTAGACTGGCGACCAACCGGCCGTGAAAACAGGCGAGCTGCTCTTTAGTTTATTAGGAGATATCTCATAAACTTGAAGAAATTGGAGCAAATTGATTTTTTTTTCATGACAAACGAAGAATAAAGTGTTTTTATTCGCTTTGCACATGTGCCACACGTTGCAAAGGGCGATAGTACATAGGGACGTCTCGCATCGTCAGATAGGTTTTGCCGATCGAACATGACAACACAAATAAACACTTCCCCCCAGCACCCAACTGCAGTGCACCTACGAATCCGTCGCATCACCCATGACAGCATCCTCCTGACCTGTCTCCTCAAACACCAAGCTGCCTTGTTGTTCCTTCAGCCACTGCACACTCCGTTTTTCGTCCATGAAATATGTATATGCTCGACGGAGGTCCTCGACGTCCACTGAGTCGGACTTCCGCTTCCGTGCGATCACTTGTGCGCAGGAAATCAGGTTGAGGGCGTACCGCAGAGTCGTGGACGTTGCCATCGAGGTGAGAACGCTTTGTGCTTCTGGGGTTAGAGTCACATCTTCTTCCTCGCAGCTGTGTTCATAGTTGTAGTGAGACTAAAAGTGTATATGGGGTGGGAGATCAAGATTTACCGGATTTGAATGATCTGCTGGATGTCTTCCTCGGCATAAGGTTTGGTACTGACGATGAGGACACGATCGAGCAGGTCCACAGGAAGCCCGTGTGGGCTTCGGAACTTTGTTCCTCGTATACGTGACATTCCTCGATTTGAAGCCATGATCACCAAAGGCGACAGCTCGTTCTCGAGTGCGCGGTTCAAGAATGAAAAGCACTCAATATCAAGCATGTGTACTTCATCGATGAAAAGGACCTATATCGATCGACGTTAGTCACGATGCGCTATCATCAAGAAGTGACATACCCCTGGTACGATTTCGGCTTTGCCTTCTTCCCTCCATTCAGCAACCTTGGTGTTGATTTGGTCACGAAGTTCGGGTTTGATCTCTCCTGTATCACCTGCGAAGAGAGCAAGGAAGCCTTGTGTCCGACTGTTGATCACATCAATCTCATGTAACGATACTGTATGCACAACTTCTTTTCGTTTCTGGATTTCGCCCTCGGGACATTGCACAAATTTTGTCTTCAATTTCGATCAGCACCCCTTGTATTTGAACACAAAAAATTGTGGACGTACGTCTGCACCCATGGCGTCATAGTCTCTTGAACGTGCGTATGAGCGCCCAAGTTTTGAGACCCTCCCTGATGTTTTGTCGATCACTACAACATCACCTGCAAGAACCTTTTCTTTAGAAAGCGCATCTATCATCTTGGTACCCAAGTCGTAAATAGTCTCCATATCTGTTGTTTTTATCGTGAGTTTACCGGTTTTAGTGGCCTGCGGGAAGGTAGTTCAGCACCCGCAAAATGAATGACTGAGATATGGCACACATACACCAGTTAGGCTGCGGTCGATCTGAATTTCGACGACTTCTCCTTCAATTATTTCGCTTTCCTCTTTGATGCGCACGCCAATACTCCGTCGTATTGCTTGTGTCAGTGCTTCAGTCTTGGACATCGATAGCGAAAACACCTCGCTGGCAGCGATCATTGTGAACGGCACATCCGAGCCCAGGGTCTGTGCCATGCCTGCGAGAGCCTGTTAGCCTGTCATACGTCGAGTACAATACTAAACCTACCTAGTGCGATAGCTGTCTTCCCCGTCGAAGGCGGCCCCGCGAACAATATAGCGCGTCCCGCTATCCGTCCCTCTTGCACCATCTTGATGACCATACCCGCAGCTTTTCGTGCTTTGGCTTGTCCGACCATACCCTGCGAGTTCGCTCGCGGTTCGAGTCGGTCATCGAGCCCTAGACCTCGGATATGCGAATGTGCGCCTAGCAGTCATTTAGTGACCACTGTCATACATATGGATCTTTCGCGTACCTATGCGCTCCATTTTAGTGATCTCCCGTAGCTCGGACATTCCTGTAGATATTTGAGCGGCCTGGTCATCATATCAATATATTCAATATGGTAGACGAGCTTGAATCTAGAAGTTCTCCTACCATTGTTTTGTGATGTCGATGAACGAGCAAAGAGCGCGTCTGTTTGTTCCGAGCAAACAACCTCTTCCTCGACCTGCTAATTTTAATTTTAATTCTGCAGTTTCCGTTTCAGTACTTGAAATTACTGTCCCGTCGAGAGGCTGCGGCATGTTTGGTGTCCGTGCACTGCGCACTTTTTCATCATTAGCTACTCATTCCAGTTCTCGTGCGTCGACTCATGTACTCCGAACTACCACCAACTCGATAGCTCGCACCTACGCTACACATTTTGCACCGACCTCCAAAGACGAGCCTAAAGCTACGTCTCTAGATGTCGACACCACCGTCTTCAAAACCTACAAACCCGTTTCTCCCGGTATTCGCCACCTTCGTCGACCCATCAATGACCACATCTACCAGGGGAAACCCGTTCGCCTGCTAACGGCTTGCCTCCGCAAACATGGTGGTCGTAACGCTCACGGTCGCATCACCGTCCGCTTCCGCGGTGGTGGCCACAAGCGCCGCGTGCGTCTCATCGACTTCGTGCGCACCGAGCCTGGAGAGTACGATGTCATCCGCATTGAATACGACCCTGGACGCTCAGCGCATATTGCTCTCATTAAAGCGCGCGACCCCAATGCGGAGGGGAAGACGAAGTGGAAATATATCCTTGCTACTGAGGGGATGAGGCCGGGAGATGTGGTGCAGAGTTATAAGACGGGTATGCCTGAAGTTACGGGCATACAACGTGCACGAACGGTTAGGCCTGGCAATGTCCTCCCCGTTCGCTTCATTCCTACAGGCACCGTCATCCACTGTGTCTCGCTCTCACCCACCGGCAAGGCACTTCTTGTGCGCTCTGCTGGCTCCTTTGCTCAAGTTGTGCACCACGAAGAGTCTGGACGGTACAGTCACGTGCGCCTCCAGAGCGGTGAAATCCGTCAAGTCCTCCAAGATTGCTGCGCTACCATCGGACGCGTAAGCAATCTTAATTGGAAGGGGCGTAAGATAGGAAAGGCAGGGAGAAATCGGTGGCTGGGGTGGAGACCACGAGTCCGAGGTGTTGCCATGAATGCGTCAGTGCTTTTCTGTCAGTTGATTGTGTGCGATATACTTAGTTGCGCTTTTGCATTTGGATTTTTAGCAAGGACCACCCTCACGGTGGTGGACGTGGTAAATCCAAGTCCAACAAGCATCCCGTTTCTGTTTGGGGCTGGGCCACGAAAGGAAAGCGTACGCGTAAACCTGGACCCAAGGGCCCCAAGAACAGCAATAAGATGGTCATTCGGGAGCGTCCCAGGGGCAAGGAGAAGCGTGCGGGCGGTTCATAGAACTTTTGTTGTATCTATCCTAGTGATTTGATTTGGGTCCTTGCTCTGAAAACTAACTGGCTACGAAACACACGCGTTCATTAACTCGTACCCGAGATTGTGATACGCTTCTCTGTTTCACTTGAGTATCTCTACACAGCGGTTCGCCCACGCACGGTCCTTATGATATGATTATCACACACTGTCACATTACTTTTTTGGAGGAGTTGATCTCGGGTCGACAAAGGCGACGTGTCGGTCATAGAAAAGGAACCACCGAATTTACAAATTGTAAGGTCAGACGACAACGTAGAAAGGCATTGACTTGACAAGTTGACTGTTAATCTGCTGAAACTTGACTGGCAGTCGTTCTGCGATCGCCTAATGGAGATAGATCATACACAGAACGCGGTCACGTGGAAGGCGCGTATTTGATCTCCGCTACCGCGTTTCTTGTTTGCTGGAGGCGGCGTGTTGGCATGTACTTAAATACACGTGCACCCGACTCCCGTCCTTCCTTCCCAACATCCTTCATCCACCGTCATCACTATAGAGCATGCAATCGGCTACTCTCTCCCGGACGTCCTCGACGGCCAGCATATCTTCCACGGAAGATGCAGCGCGTCGTACGCGCAAACGCTTTTCCACCGTTCAACTCATAATGTTGGAGCAGCTCTTCCACCGGACATCCCACCCGACGCGAGAAGAACGCGAAGCACTTGCGAATAGTGCAGGAATGTACGTCACTCCGAGCCCAACGTGATTTGCTCCATACTGACGCGTCCTCCACAGGGAAATTAAGTCTGTCACCATATGGTTCCAAAACAAACGCCAGACAGAGCGAAAAGTGGCCCTCCACAATGCCACCAACGTCTCCAATGGAGATGGGTCTTCTTCACCACTCACACATGGTCATCACCATGCACATGCTTCTTCGTCACGTCCTGCCCACTCCCGATCAGGTTCTTTCTCAAGCTTGCATACTCCGCGGAGACGGGTAACGCCTCCTCGCCCGCGTCCCTCCCTTGACCGTGTCGCGGCACGTTCCGAATCACGTCTCCCCCCACCCCGCACACCTACCAAGCCTCATAATCCGCACGCGTCGCTCTGGGACAACATGCCCTCCTCCCCACTGGCACCTGCCAGCCCTCCTACACGGGACTTGGTAGACTTCGTGGGCAGTGGACGTACCCTTGAATGGGCGTGTGCTGCGGCACGACTATCCGGAAGGCGCAAAGAAGACGATGAAGCTGAAACGGAAGAGGAAGAAATGGAAGCTCTTACACCGGAAGGGAGCTTAGGAGCTGGAGATTACGCCTGGAATAGGGGATCTGCGTTTCCCGTCCAGAAGCGCAGGCACGTGTCTCGGAACTTGAAAATTGCGCCCATGGCAGTAAACAGGAAAGGTGCGATTCAAGACGACGATATGATGCGAGCAGCGCTGGTCCTGTGTGGACTGGGAAAGCGCAGCTGAAGAATCATCAATCACTAATCAAGACGTGCATAATCAGATTAGAGGACTTTCGGCACGCACAGCACTACCATTATCATTTGCACATACCCTGCATTTTCAAAGCACGTCTTTGGATATTTATTATCATGTTGTATATATCATACTTCGTGCGTCTTCGAGCATTTTTCGAAAGGCCTCTGTGATCTATTTGAAATGAAGCGCCAGCCTGAGGAAGTAAATGACTTGACAGTCCTGATATCTTACCGAGCATTGAACCTCTGTAATGATCCGTGGCTGACGCAAAGCCATTTGAAATCGTATCGAACTTCAGATCATGAACTTCCAGGGTGTGGAAGGAGTCGCGAGGGTATAAGGGTTGCCCTGCGGATCATCCGAAGGCCAATGAAGCTAGCCTAGACGTTCTAGGGCACTACAAAGACACTTGAAATGAGCTTCAGAGTTCTTGGACCCGGATAAGAAGTCAACAAGTCTTAACTATGTACTAGTACTTAGGATGATGATGATAAGATAAGTCGAGACTCGTTATATCGGCATCGCCCGAACAGCTTTGGATGAGATGCGACCATTTGCACTATATACAGCTCACTGGCAGGCATTCGAAATATAGGTGTGCATGTGAGCCTGAGGCGGCTCTCCTTTATTTCCCTGGTGTTCGCATCTGTTCCGTCCTCAAAGGCATAGTTAGGTTCCTTGTCCTCTCTCCATCATGCCAAATCCCGTCGTCGTCATCACAGGCGCATCCAGGTTCGTCCGACTAGTCCCTATTTCTGAAAACTTATGCTGACCATACAATACCTCAGAGGCATTGGCCTTGCCGTTACCCAGTCCTTACTCAAGGAACTCAACGCCAATGTCGTCACTATATCGCGGACTCGAACACCAGAACTCAGCCAACTGATTGAAGAACACAAGCAATCATTGCTGACCATTGAGTGCGACATGTGAGTACCGGATTTTCCAGTCTATACTAGAAACCACGGTCCTATAACAAACAGCACAGACGAACCCGCGCTCCAAAGCGCTATAACTCGCGGGAAAGACCACTTCGGGCAGATCGACGGGTTAATTCTCAATGCCGCGACTCTAGACTCCATGGGACGCATCGACAATCCTGATATTAGCCTAGACGACTGGAAGCGTCATTTTGACGTCAATTTTTTCTCGCTCATTACTACTATTAGGGCTTCTTTGCCCGCCTTGCGAGAATCGAAAGGCAGGATCGTGTTTGTAAGTTCTGGAGCGGCTACCGGGGGCATACATGGATGGGGCGCGTACAATGCTAGTAAAGCTGCGATGAACAGCTTGAGCAGGTGACCAGCAAGAAAGATCTCTCGGAGGCTTCGGAACTAATATCATGGAATTGGATAGAACCCTCGCAAACGAAGAACCTTCGATCGTTTCATTGGCAATAGCGCCTGGAAGAGTCGACACTGTCGTAAGTTTGTGATCACAGCACGCCGAACATATGTCTGAAATACCGTACAGATGCAGACTATATTGCGTGACTCTGGAGCGGCGCACATGACGGCGACAGATCATAAGAATTTTGTCGACGCTTTCAACGAGGGCATTCTGGTCAATCCGCATGATGTTGGATATGTCATCGCTGGGCTCTCGTTGCGCGCTCCTCTTTCGCTTAGTGGGCAGTTTGTGCGGTGGGATAATGAGGAGTGTAAAGATTTTAGGAGAAAATGAACCGGATCGGGGAGGATTGTCCTAAATGTTTTTTTCATCGCTGTACGCTGCTTCAATTGAAGCCATTGGCGACGGAAAATAAGGCAGCCCATACCTTGATTTTTCTGTCTGCAGAGGCCACCCATGAGTCATGACCAGTGTTTCAATAGCAGACTCGGGCCCTTCCTTTCCTAACACGAAGATAATCATCTCCTTCGAACCCTTGAGGACGGTCGATTCCCTAGTGACACAGCATAGGGGCCCTAGCCGGATTCACCTCTGATCCGTGGACCGCAGACCACAAGCATGTGTGCCGTTTGCGTATACGGCACAATATATCACCCACAAAAAAACCCGTCAAGTCAGGGAATATATACGTTGCGCCGCATCATTCAATAACCGTAGCACCTCGTGCAGTGGCAGAGCCCGCTAAGTACCATCCATACGTCACTATACTTAACCTTTATCGGCTCTTCAGGTTATAGTGCTGCCACAGTTCGGTTTTGAACCTAGCGAACTTCTAACGTGAACTTACCTAAGTCGTAGCTTGAGAATTGCCGTCCCAAACCTTGCCCAAACCAATCCCAAACTCAAAGTCTAGTCGGTTGGTGTACGCTCCGCGTCCTATGCGAACACACTGGCAGTGTGATCCCTTCAGAGGGGATCCATGTGCAAAATATGTCGAGTGAGGGAGTTTCCATTCGTGCGTGGCTAGGAATGACTTCCGAGTTGACCAATGCTCGGGGTAGTGACGCTGAAACCGTTCTGCTGCGGAATTTACCTCAACAAGTTAAGTGCCGGACTCTGTCAGCGTCTGGAATGGAGCCTTGGTGAAGCATGACACCAGTCGGACGCGAAAAGAGGTTGACCATTCAACCTGTTGACTAGCTCTGTCATGGTGAAGCGAAGAGAACGTCATGGATAATGCAGGGAACGCACCAAGGAAAAATATAAATACTGGGGCTGCAAGTCGGAACAACCCATCTCTCTCGACCTTCACAACTCTGCTCTCATATCCACTATGCGTCTTTTGACATTGATCGCTGTTTGTGTTGCGCTTGCTGTGTCTGTTAGCGCTGGACAAGAATGTTACGAAGGCGCTGACGAATGTGGGCCTGGCTATAGATGTCAGGTAAATGATTATTCTGTTTCGCCACGCAGCGAAGCTAGTGGACACATCTGACTGGCTTGTTACAGAATGGGAAATGCAGAAAACTTCCCGACAACTGATGGTACCGCGGGATGCTGTACAGCTGTCAGTAGAACACAGGTTAGACATCACCCACTGACTGGAGTGGAATAAACTTAACTCTCACTTGTAGGTGATTCTGAAAGACCCATGATTATTGAGATCGGCGAAGTTGATAAATAAATATATCTGTATCACACTGGTGTGACTTGAGATGAGGACCGAAATACAAGCGTGCTGAGGCACATCGACAATCCCGATAGCAGTCTTGACGACTAGAAGCGCCGTTACTTTTTCTCGCTCGTTTCTGCTATCAGGGCTTCTCTGCAAGCCTTGAGAGAATCGCTTCAAGGGTAGAATTAAATTCTGGAGCGGCTGCCGGAGCATACGTGGATGGGCCACGTATAATGCTAGTAAAGCTGTGATGTACAGTTTGAGCAGGTGACCACTGGCAGCAGGAATGATCTGAGGGGGCTTCGAAACTACAATTACGGTGTTGTATAGAACGCTCGCAAACGAGGGACATTCATCCTGTCATTGGCACTGGCGACTGGAAGAGTCGACATTGAGGTAGGTTGGGACCATCTTGTTCCGATCACGTATCTGAAGTTGCGTATAGATCATGGCGCAGGGTAAGTATATTGCGGGACACGGGGGCGCAACACATGGAGCTGACAGATCACAAGGGCTTTTTCGACACATTCAATGAAGGAATACTAGTCAATCCACATGATATGGCATATGTTATCGGTGGGCTCTGGCTCGTTGTGGGCTCCTCTTTCGCTCAGCAGGCGGTTTGTGTGGTGGGTTAATGAGGAGTGTAGAGAAAACTAGAGCTGGATTAATATTGGGGACAATATTGTCCCGAGATGTGTTTTTGTCAATGTATACTGCTTCGAAGAGTTCAATGAAGCATCTGGGGAGGGGAAAATTCTTTGACATACTTTCCATCTGCGAAAAACGAGATAACTCGCCGATCTTGTTTTCGGAAGACGAGAGTCACGAGACGGACGATGGTCGCAGACTAAGTTGGCACATATGGGTTCAGCGTTGGTTCAGCGGATTGTTTGGCGGACTGCTTTATCCTTTCACTACGTCACGTACCATAGTTGGTTACTTGATCCCATCCAATCAAACAGCGCCGCAGCGCCAGCTGCGGAGGCTTGGCAAGGGCTCACTCGCAGGTCTGCACAGGTACTGTGGTTGTGCGAGCCGTTCGGAGACGCGTGATGCGGGAGCTAGTAAGAATAATCTCAGTTGCTTCAAGATAGGAACTCGGTAACAGTAACTCTAGTACCTAGTAACATCAGCAAAAACACTTTTTTTTCCCACCATCAAAAAATGGCTGGCCACAGTTTGGTCCCTTCTGTACAGAGCTGTACAGAGCCCACAGAGGCAAAGTGATTTGCTGATGAAGAATACTACGGGTATGTTAGATCGAGTATAGTAGAAAGAAAAAAATAACGTACATCTCAGTTGCTTGATAGTAGGAACTGAGATGTTCGAACGCGAAGGTTCGTCGCTTTATAGTAGCTAGCATAGTGATATAAAGATGTATCGTAGTTAGGATGGACAGCAGTTAGTAAGTCATTTCATTTGGCCTCATTCTACCTTACTACGGGTATAAATATACATACTGATAGGGTCAAGATAGGGATAGGATTTCAGTTGGATGCCGATCGCAGCACGGACACCATCACGAATCCCTTCGCCTACGCCGTGAGGGACACAGCTTCGCACCGATACATCTATGGCATCTTATTCACTTCTTGCGCTCGACCCCACCCATTTCGTTGACTTGTGTCTCCTGTCCGAAATTGGCTCAGTGGTCGAGTGACACAACCGACCGTAATCATGAGCATATCGTTGGTCAAAGTTGAATTCTTAGGTTTGTTTCTTGAGACCCTGTGTTACGGTGCGTTACCCACTGATGGAAGAGTTATGGTGTCGAATCTCACCATATCAATCAAGCGTGTTCTTCACTTTGTACTGGTTAACGCTGGTCATCCTACTGAAGAAAAGTGGCATTCAACGGCAACTTCTTATCTCAGTGGCAACCTTGCTGCTCTGCATTGCAACTGCCGTGAGCGTAATCAATCTTCTCTGGGGAATAAGCTTAACACGATTGTTTTCAGCATCTAATTGTCGATTTTGTTCGAGGGTTAGAGGCATTCGTATTCCAGGCCAATACTCTTGGTACAGATGCTTACTATTCCAATCCTGGTCTGCCGGCATCGATGGCACTTTACGTCGTGCAAACCACTCTTGCTGATGGTGTACTTGTGAGTTTCTTCACCCGACACGTTCGCTCTCCTCTGAGTAGGGCATTAGGTTTGGCGATGTTATGTGCTTCACAAGAAAAGCCTCTTCGTTGCTATCCCTGGTTGTATCGTGCTGTTAGCCAGTAGTGGTGAGTGTCTCGAGAGGTATTATTTGATCACCGTCTTAGCCCATGACAATTTGCAGCCGTTGCGTGCTATGCTGTCTGGTCCATTTCTCAGCTTTCTCAGCTTGCCGAAACTTCCGCCGCTGATTCTGCATGCCTCATCACATTCTATATATTGACCATGTTTATCAGCATGACTTGTACCAGTACGTATATTATACTCGATATGAAGGCTCCTGTTGACCAGAATAAAGCCTTGATTTCCTGGCGCATCTATCGCACTCGCCGTTTCATGCCAGGAGGCCTTGGAACTCTTTTACCCGTTGTCATCGTTGTCATCGAGAGTGGTGCTTTATATGCCATGAGTGTCCTTGCCCTCCTTCTAGCATTCTGGACCGGATCCAGAGGTCAATCCGTCATGCTTGACATCATCACTCCTATTGTGGTAAGTAGCGAGTTGAATTGCCTTGGACATAAGCTGTCCATAACTTCGTATAACTTTTCTTTAGGGGATCACATTCTGCCTTGTGGTCCTACAAGTGCATTTCCACGTAGGTGGCAGGCCCCCCAGCGAACAGCTCACTGATCCAAGGAACATTATGACCAACCTCTTACGAGGGCGAGGTGACCGGGACGTGGGTTTCAGTGTTGAACCGATTGCTGTACTCATCACGGAGGAGGCGGAGATCGTCCAGTCTGACATGACGGGCGGAAAGAATGACCAATCGGTCTCAAAGGGTATTTTCCAGTTGTAAAATGGACTATCTTCTGTTTTCCCACAGACTCAAATCACGAGCGTTTGTACCATTTGCGTATATGACATGTTGTACATCGTTCAAGAAACCCATCGAGCGGGATATAAATGTTGCGCCGCCATCATCAAATAATTGTAGTGCTCCCATGCGGTGATAGAACTCGCTACCATCTACACGATATATCTCTACGTCCTACCGCGTCAAGGGGGACATATACGATGTGCCATCATTGAGTGAGACTTATGGGAAGGGTCCGGCTAGGACTCACCCTCGATGCCCTCAGGGCACATCACGCAGGTTTCAAGCCTTGAGGAAATCCACATCCACAAGATATAGGCGTATCTTGATCTTCTCGAGCGTGTCCACCTGTGCCATTGTGCGAGGTTGTTGTCTAAGTCCAAGAGCCCTCCTTCGAGGTTTTAAAGTTTAAACGTGTACGTGGCTTCTACAGCATGGAACAAATGACTCACGGCTGCATGGATTCAGGAGATTACTTGGCATACTATTTATCCTTTTACCATCGTCACGTACTTGAATAATCAGAGCCGATCAGCGCCCCAGGCTCCTAGCGCCAGCTACGAGGCACTTAACTACATATATCTACTACAGATCAGCTACTGGAGAGCATGCTGGGCACATTTTCAAGTCGTCCATATATATAACTAACTCCATCAAACGGTTACCGACGAAGAAGGGCTAAACCAGACCACCTTGGGAACAATTGGACAGCAGTAACTTAAGTAAGTAATTTCATCCAGCCTTACTATACTAACCTTACGATATGTACTAATAGGAGTCTCTGGATGGATTGCAGCACGGACGCCCATCATGAATGCGCCATGCAGGCCTAACACAGCTAGCTTCGCACTGCGACTCGGACACATATATAGTTTACATCTTATTTACTACAAGATGACTGCCTGCGCTTCAAGGACCAACCCAGAAACTTCATTGGTGTGACTCTCCTGTTCGAAAGTGGCCCAGTTGGTCCAGTGGCACTACCACAATCATGGGCATCCCTTTGGTCAAAGCTGCCTTCTTACGTTTGTTTCTCGAGACTTTGTTTTACGGTGCGTTACCGACTACTGGAACAGGCTATGGTGTCGAATTTCACTATCTCAAATAGGCGTGTTCTTCACTTTGTACTGGTTAGCGCTGCTTATCCTACTCAAGAAAACTGGCATTCAACGGCAACTTCTTATCCCAGTGGCAACCTTGCTGCTCTGCATTGCAACAGCCGTGAGTGTAATTAAACCTCTTGGGAATAAGCTCAAACACGTTCACTTTTAGCATCTAATCATCAATTTTGTTCGAGGGTTAGAGGCATTCGTATTCCAGGTGGATACGATTGATGCCTACTACTTCAACCTTGCTTCGCCATTGGATGTCGCATCGAAGACACTTTACGTGACGCAAACCATTCTCGCGGATAGTCTACTTGTGAGTTTCTCTACTTCACATGTTCGCTCTCCCGTCTGAGCTGAGGGCATTAGGTTTGGCGATGTTATATGGTCAACAGCAGAAGCGTCTTAGTTGCTATTCCTGGTTGTATCGTGCTGTCAGCCAGTGTAGGTGAGTATTTCGAAAGGTAGTATTCGACCAACGTCTTATCCCATGACATTTTGTAGCTACTGCATGCTATGCTGTTTGGTCCATCTCTCGGACGTCTCCACAGACCAACTTTTCCACCGCTGGTTCTGGGTGTATCACCACTTTCTATATATTAACCATGCTTATCAGCGTTATCTGTACCAGTATGTCTGTCGCACCTGATCTGCAGGTCACTGATGACCAGAACGATGCAGTTTTAATTGCCTGGCGTATCCATCGTACCCGCCATTTCATGCCAGGAGGCCTTGGCGCTCTTTTACCCATTTTCATCGTCGTCATTGAGAGCGGCGTTTTATATGCTACGAGTGTCCTTGCACTCCTTATAACATTCGCCCGCCGATCCAGTGGTGGCGAATCCATTATGCTGGACATTATCACTCCTATCGTGGTGAGTCACATTGGCGTGGACATAAACTGTCGTAAGACTTTTCTTCAGGGGATCACATTCTGCCTCATCGTTCTGCAAGTGCATTTCCACGTAGGTGGCAGTCCCCCCACAGAACAGCATGTTGACCCAGGAGACATTATCGAGGGCGAGGCGTTCAGGACGTTCGCTTCAGCATTGGACCAATGACTTTGCATGCTGTAACGAAGGAGACAGAGATCATTCAGTCTGACATGACGGGCGGAAAGAATGGTGAACCAGTCTCGGAAGGTATCTTTCAATTGTAAATAGGTTACGTTCAATTCTATGCAGCTTTTCCGTCTGGCGGCAGCGAGATAGCTCGCCGATCTTGTTTTCCGAGGACGAGACAGATAATAGGCTCACTATCGAACATCATTGTACCAGGCTACGTCTCCCGATATTTACATTACACACATACGACTGGCTCGCTGAAGTCGTTTATCGCATTTTGGAACAAGCTACGAGATCTACAAATACATTGTGACATTACCATGATAAACCTGGCACCACGGTGACCAGTATAACAACTTGAACTCGCCTGTAAATCCTCTTCCACAAGACGAGGGATTCGTTCCGCACTTTCAAGTTTATTAGTGGGACCCGACTACAACGAACTGACTGCCATCCATTCCAGTTGCCATTCAAAGAAAGCTATTGCATCTACGGGAAACCCGAAGATGATCCATTCACAATTGAAAGATATCCCCCGAGACCCGTTGGTCATTCTTTCTTCCCATGGAGTCAGGCTGACCGATCTGCGTCTCCTCCGTGATCTGCACAGTCATTGGTTCAAGGCTGGAGCCCACGTCCAGGACACCTCGCCCTCTAAAGAGGTTGGTGATAATGTTGCTTGTTTCAGCAGATTGTTCGGTGGTGGAGCTGCTTCCTACGTGGAAATGCACTTGCAGGATGATGAGGCAGAATGTGATCCCCTGAAGAAAAATCTTATGAGGGGTTTTTGTGCAAGCTAATTCAACTCACCACAGTAGGAGGGATAAAGGCCAGCACGACGTATTCGCCATTGGATGGGATCAAGTATGTTACAAGGATTGCAACGACACTCGTGGTATATAAAGCACCGCTCTCAATGATGACGATGAAAACGGGTAAAAAAGGACCAAGGCCATCCGGCATGAAACGGCGAGTACGATAGATGCGCCAGGCAATCAAAGCTGCAATACTCTAGTCGTCAGAATCCTGTAGGTCAGGTGCAATAGACGTACTGGTACAAGTGACACTGACAGACATGCTCAATACATAGATTGTGGTGATGCACGCAGAAGCAATAGCGGTGGAAAAGTTGACCTGCGGACCAACCCGAGAAATGTCCCAGACAACATAGTACGCAATGGCTGCAAATCGTGGGCTAAGACGATAATCAGATAATACCTCCAGAGATCTCACCCCCAATGGCTAACAGCACGATACAACCAGGAATGGCAATGAAGAGGCTTCTGCTGTAGAGCATACAACATCGCCAAATCTAATGCCCTACTCAGAAGAGAGCGACCGTGTCAAGTGGAGAAACTCACAAGTACACCATCAGCAAGAATGGTTTGTATGACGTAAAGTGACATCGATGCGATATTCAGCGGCGAAGCAAGGTTGGAATAATAGGCATTTGCACCAATCGTATCCGCATGGAATACGAATGCCTCTAACCCTCGAACAAAATCGACGATTAGACGCTGAAAGTGATCGTGTTAAGCTATTCCCCCAAGAGGGCTGATTACACTCACGCCCGTTGCGATGCAGAGCAGCAAGGTTCCCGCTGGGATAAGGACTCGCCGTTGAATGACAGTTTTCTTGAATAGGATGAACAGCGTGAACCAGTACAAAGCAAAGAACACGCCTGTTTGTGGTAGTGAAAATCGACCTCGTAGCTATTCTACCAGTGGGTAACGCACCGTAAAACAAGGTCTCGAGAAATAAACCTAAGAATTCAGCCTTGACCAAAGGTATGTCCATAATTACGGTCGATTATTATCGACCGAACAGCTGAGCCAGTCTCAGACGAGAGAGATAAGCCAATGACTTTCTGGATGGGTGAAGCGCAAGGTTGTGGTCACCTTGTGAATAAGATGAAGCCAGTGGCTGAGGGAGTAGGTTAGAGTTGTCGGGAACAATACTTAGGAGAGTCAGTAGGCCATATTAAAGCAATTATCGTCGATCATCGATCATGTCAAAAACAAAGCCCAGTCTGAGCGACAAGTCCCCGAGGAGGGCTTTGTTTTGATAATCGGCCCGGGAGATCACCCAGCCAAGGACTGTGGGCGTGAATATTTTTTCGGAGGCGGAATGTCTGCTTTGGTGATCGTGAAGCACAAAGACGCGAGAGGCAAAACCTTCAATCTAGATCTCGATTTGGAATAGCATCACCAACTTAGACATTCCGATTCCGCAAATTTACACACAGTGTGACCGTCGATCATTCAAAACAAAAGCACTCCTGAGTCCTCTACTATATACGGAATTCTAATGGGCGCTTGCGCTACCAGTCCACTGTCCTCCTGCACCTTGTATCATTCTCACGCGTCGCCTGCCAGCAGCCTCTCGCACCTTTCTGCTACCCTTCTGCACATCCAGTCACCCTCCCGAACCTCCCGTTCACCTTCCTGCACTTCCCGTTCGCACCTTCCGCACCTCCCACCACCTTCTGCATCTCCCGCTACCTCAGCTGTCAATATCCCACACCTGCTGCCATCATCACGCACCTGCCATCATAAGTATAGTGATTTGTCTGTAAGCCAATTATTGGCTTGCTTCTAATCAAGCTGATGTATTCATTGATAAACGCGTCTAACCGCGACATCTGAGAGCTGCACTATCTAGATAGTCAAGTTCATCCTGCAGATAGACGGATCTTCAGGAGGCAACACAGCTTCAGTGGAAGCATTCACATCAGTCTGCCCTCACCGCCCTCGACGATTAGGAGACTGATTAGAGGAGATGCGTAATCATCCACTAGGCTAGATGACTGCGTTACCGGCGGTTCGTCCTCTTGACCGGCGCCTTGATGGTATCGATATCGAGAGACGGATGCTACGAAGGTTGATGACTTCGGCGTTGACACCCTCCTTACCAAGAAGTCGGAAGCCTCTATACTGTGAGTGACCATTTTACTGTGTGCGACAATCGTGAAATCGGTTCCTTCGCGCTCGACCTTGGCCTTGCTGGTAGGAAGGACAAAGTTGTCTGACATGGCTTCTGAAGACATCGGGAAGGTGACACCGTACATCATCTCATTCTCGAGAAATATCACTGGGTTGAGACCCCGGATGGCTGCCTGTACTGAAATCCTTAGACATGATGACATCAGGCCGAGGGCAATATAACCTTGAGCAGACCCTTGCAATCCTCGGCACTCCAAGGGCTGACAACCTTCAGACCAAGGACTGAGCCATACCAAGCAGTAACACTAGTGGCTGCACTGCTAAGGCCTTGACGAGGCACGTTTCCACCAGACATAAAGTCAGTCTTTCCAGCGGCGAAACCCATCTCAGTGATGGGAGTGTCAACAATGCGCTTCTCACCGAATTTGTCCAGAAGGCCTTTGGTAATCTAGACGTGACGAACTTAAGTCAAAAACACGACGAGCATGAGGATCGAATAACCTTGTATGCACCGTTGTGTCGAGCTACCTCTTCACCAAGGATGAAAACTCATCACGTAGGAGTTCTTCCTCCATGACAATATTGAGTGCATCACGGATCGAATACTTTCAAAATAAAATGTTTGGTGAGACCCCCGTGCGGTCCTTACTAGGTTCTCACTGTAGGTCGCATACCCGAGGGCCAGGGCAACAGCTGTTATAAGTGGTAATGAACGTGCACAGCCATTGACGATTGCGGGAGTAACGCGAGAGAAAGCAGCACGGGCGCAAGTCCTTGTGTATTTGGAAAAGAGGGGAAGCGGAGGAGCAAAATGGTATGAAATTGAGACAACTTTACACCAGCATACTAGTCTTCCCGAGGCAGACCAACTTGATAGAATGAAGATAAGTAGTCCGAGTCGTCTACACATTCAAGTGAACCGATGAACAATGAACATTGAGCGGGGTGGTCACCTGAAGTCTGAAGTCAACCCCTCCATCCAATTTAGCCCAGCAACTGGGCTGCTGTTGTAGTACCAGCTCTAGATCTCTCCAAAATTGTCTATTCCGTGATAATGAAATCTGCTGTTGTTGCATGGAATTTAGGAGGAAGTTCTTCGATTGAAGGGTTTGTTAGTACTGTGCGATAATGTTAAGCTTTCAACCGCAGTACAATTTAAACTTAGTCACTGACTCACGACCAACTCACGACACCACGCTGAGTGCAACTTCCAACGAGAACAGACAACGACCCAGGCATGCCTTCTCATAGAGATCACGAGCGCCGTCCGCGTCATAACCAGTCGCATTCCAGAGAGAGAAGAGACCGCTCGCCCACCCCAGAAAGTGACAACGACCTTCCACAAGGCGTCTCTCCCATATCAGAGTCCGACTACTTTTTGAAAAACACAGAATTTAGAATATGGCTAAAGGAGGAGAAACATAAGGTCTGTTCTACGCTAGGATTTGATGACCAAAGACAAAATGCTAAGGTGTCGATCTGGTAGTACTTTGATGAGCTCTCGAGTGAGAAAGCTAGGAGGTGAGTCTCGCTATCAAGATGTTTTTGGTGCAAGGTTGCTCAAGAGCAATGGCAGTTACTTCCGCAAGTTTGTAAAGGTAAGATTGTGCATGAACTACCCGACTGTGAGCTGAGTGCGCGATCCAAGGCATGGAACAGAGCAAAACTACCAAGTGAGCTTTCTTCTGTATCTCACAGCGACCAATCCTGACCGACGTTCAGAGTCGCTATACTCTGATGCCAACTCCCACATATCCTCAGCAGCCAATCAAACAGCATACAAATGGTCCTTCGCATCCAAAGGCGAAGGTGTAGATGCAAGAACTCTGAAAGCTGTTCGAGAAGAAGTTGATTTTGCGACCTACCGGCGTGCTACTAGCTCATCCAATACTGGGGAAAGCAGAAGTCGCGTACTGGGCCCAACCCTCCCTTCAGCGTCGGATCGGGTCCTTGCCCGAGAAGCTGCATCGGAGTATCAAGCAACGGAACATAACATGAAGCGTAAACGAGATCGCGCAGAAGCGAAAGAACGCATTGAGGACATGGTGGGGCCGAAAGAGGTCGGTAAGGAGGGTATGATGGAGAAGAAGCGCGCCCGGAGAGAGGATGACCGTGCGTTTAGGGAGAAAGGTGACGACGGCTTTGAAGCAGATGAGTCAACCCTCCTTGGTGGTGGGGACAGTTTCAGGGACCAGTAAGTTTTGGGTTCTCATTGTTTACTTTTATTGACTTTGACATCGTAATAGCATCGCTCGACGAGATGCAGCACGGAAACGATTCGAGGAGAAGCGTGCCTCAGGGAAAGAAGACAAAACTGCTGCTGTACGCGATCGCGCTGCAGCCTTGCGAGAGAAGGACAAGGCTACAATGGAC
Organism: Suillus paluster; assembly: GCF_016628075.1. Taxonomy (NCBI): domain Eukaryota; kingdom Fungi; phylum Basidiomycota; class Agaricomycetes; order Boletales; family Suillaceae; genus Suillus; species Suillus paluster. The sequence goes on from NW_024537629.1 coordinate 133,179, forward strand.
ATGTTTCAACAGCTGGCAAAGCAGAGATTTGGTTAGTCACGATCCTCGTACGTTGCTTCATAAATCGGTGAGTATTTTACAATGTGTTGCTACAAAATGTAAGAACGAAGCGGTTGGTTCTGGGGAGGCAATTCGCGTGAGCGCTTTACTTGAGTCTCTTCAGCTCCGCTTGTAATGCCAAAAGTGCTTCAATCCCTGTTGAGCTAGCAAGTCACCGAAGGCCTCTGGTCAGATGACTGTACACACTTATGGTCAAGGATTGATTGTGTTCCGTTCTTGTATTTATCACTGCAAGACTTCATGGACCGCGTACAGAAACACCGAGGTATGGACCTTCCTCTCAGTGTTCGTGCAATCACCATCATTCTCCCAGGAATACCACAAGGAGTCGACGCATATTCTTTGTGCAGAGTCTTGCCGAACGTCGCTGTTGACTTGAACTCTATGGTACGCTGCCGCGCACACTGGGCCAAAACCACCACTTCTATTGAACACTATTTGCGCCATCCAACGCAACTGATGTTGAAAACACGCGTGTCTGCGCCGCAACTCTACACCAGATATTCACAAACGGGGGATTCTTTGTATTGCTCTAACTATTTTTTGATTAGTGCCTCGCGCTCGAGTTTCACTGAATCATAAATCGTTTTTGTTCAGGCCTACAATATCACGCCACAACTTTCAACGACCTTCGAGGTCCCCTGCGAGTGGCGCACACACTTCAGCGTGCTGTATCTTTGAAGTTCACACGGCATGTTCAGCTCTGCATAGCACTCTGCATTGTGCGAAACCATCCTCAAGTGTACACGTAGTATTTCCTCTGCAAATAACATAAAAAGTCTACTCCGATCGGTTGTGCGCAATACACAACCGTCCGAAGGCCAACGGATAAGGAACATCTATCGTCTATGGTCTGTATAGGGGAGACGAGAATATAATCGACGAGTCACTCATTTACCCCATGATGCTATCCTGAAAGGCAACATGGCCAGTACTATTGCCTTAAAGCACCCATGATCTCCCATGAATGGGGGCCTGTCCCACGCCCTTTCATCTGCATCCAACATTCGAGCCTGTGAGGTACCAGTCTCCGATGTAGACGTCTCGTGCTCGTCATGGGATGTTGCCTACGAAAACCGTCAAAATTTGATGCAGAAAGGAACACGAGGCTTCTGCCTCACCAGCGAAGCACCATCTTGGACATCCTCGATGGCAAAATCAACCTAACAAAGAAACACATCACATCAGCACCTCAGACCTCAACGTCAACGCGAGAACACACGAACCATGGTGGTAGTCTCGGAGTAACACGAGATGGCTCCCTCGAAGCTGGTCTGATTTTATGAGTTCAGTGTGACGTGCACCCCACGTCCAGACGGGATGCCTTCCATACCAGTCTGGTCATCTGTACCACTCGCGCATCCTCTGGGGCACTACACGTTTCCTCGTTCTAGTTTTCAATGTTGCTTTAAGAAACCTCTCTCGCGTAAGATATGTAAATACTAACGTATGAGGGACTGCCCGATGCTACCATGACAGCTGGTAATCGAGGAGTTGAGGGATGGCAGGACAAAGCCCATGTCTATCAGACGTGGAGACAGTCACATCATATATGATCCCATCCACATATCCTCCGCTGACTGCCACGAAGGCACAACGGCGATAACTGTAGGAACCATCACATGTGCCATGTGGTCCCTCCGTTGGTGAGAGGCGATGACTGCTACTATTCGTTTAATTTCGTGCCACGTAGTGCATGGAATCACGATGTGTCTTCCTGATGGGCCCGGGTATGAGTAATACGGCCTTGTGGATTGGATGACTACTGACCTGCACATATGCAATGCAATACATTTGCATATTCCTTTTACACCGCTCGTTCAGGGTGAATCCCAAAGAGACCTGCAGTAACAAAGAGTTGAGTATGAGACTACACGCCCAACTCTCTATTGCTGCAAGTCGTCCCTAGACTCAAGCAGTTACAAGTCTATTAGAAAACAAATCTGCAACACAATTCCTGAGCGAACCAAGGTAACCATTGTGTTAGTGCACGAACCTCACGAGGCGATGTGCAGAATATTTGCAAATGCTGGCTGGCATGAGCTGACCCTCCCGCGGGCCATCGGAAATCCCTAGGGATGGGTGCCATGTTGTCGTGGCCTCAACTTGTCGCCGGCTTAAGCTACAACCGTAAACCTTGTTACACAAAATACTTATCTGATCGGTAGATGGGTCGCAGCGGTACTTCAAGTCTAAGAAAGTGCGACGTGCCAGTACTAGCACCACACATCATGACGGGCTGGACCAAGGCTGGACGATAACTGTTGTACACGATGTTCGCACAATCAAACTGCTGCCTTTGATGACTCTAGACAATCGATCAATGATGCGAGGCACCGCTCGACGTTGTAGAGCGGAGGTGGCTAGCGCGAAACTTTCCGATAGGTCGGCGACTCGGGAAGTGACGGAGCACCATGGGGTGCTCGGTATCAGCCGTAGGCCCGCAGCCTCTTGCCCCGAATGTTAACCGCGATTGTGAAGGAAGCGTACTTATCTTGCCTGAGTTTGTAGTTATGCTGTACGTTGACCCATGACTCCCATCCGTTATAGGGATTTTATCGGTGCATGTTCAACGTTTGGCAAACGTGACTATTTGTCGATCGGAGCGTCATCATTGACCTCCTTGCGAGTCCACAATCCTCTTAAAAATAAGATTGTCAGATAAAGGTTGCCCAATAAGCATAGACCGCTACCCTGTACCCCTCCTGTGTACTTACTGTTTAGTCCGCCGGTAGAATCAGTAGATGTATCGACCTGCACCGTGGCATGCGTCAGTACTGAGTAATTGTGGAACAGCTAGCACATACTCTGAGAAAGTACTGAGGTTTGTCTTAGTAAAAATTACGAGAAGACAACATGATATCAAGTGCCTTACTTACACCTATTTGCATAAAGGATGGCACTGGCGTGAAATTTTCGTTCAATTAGGAAATGTTAGACTTGGTGAAATTTTGCTCGTGTACGCTCATACTACCCTTATATTGTCATCTTCGCAACATGGGATTTCGCAAGATCAGTCGTGATGTGAAACTTGCGGCAATCCGACTCCATGAACGGAACCTTCTAAGCCTTCGTGATATCCTAGATTGCTGCGGATTTTCCAGATGCACTTGGTTTCGGATTTTGAAGCTCTGGCACGAAACCGGCGATGTCGTGGACCGTCAGCCTAACACAGCAATGCGTAGTCGTCTGCGTGCTCTCGATCGTGAAGATATCGATTGCCTGCTTCGCCTTGTAAGGCAGAATCCTGACTATTTTTTGGATGAGCTCATGCACCTCCTCGCGACAAACCAATTCATATCTGTCCATTTCACGACAATCTTCCGCGAGCTCGAACGTGCTGATGTGAGCTACAAGAAACTCAAGCGCATTGCCAAGGAACGCGACGAGACTCTCCGTGCTGCGTTCATCGCACGCATGGCTCAGTATGATCCATCAGAGTTGGGATTTATTGACGAGACGTAGGTCCATGTAGTAGGGATCATTAGTCACAGATTTTAGTTCCACGCTTTCGCTTTTTGGACATGGTCGGAGGTGGTGTAAGGATCTCCATGGGCTGGGACTGCTCAAGCTCGTCATCTTCGCTGTCGTCATCAGAGTCAGGTTCCTCTTCCTCCGAAAGTTCTTTCATTCGAATATCGTCCTCATTGGACCCATTGGAATCAAGGTCACTGTCATGCTCTGGCAGGCTCTTGTGTTTTTTGGAGGCAGGAATAGTTATAAACGGCACGATGATAATGAATTACAGGGGATGTGAGTGTACAATGAGCAAAATTTCACTAAGGTGCAATTTGGACAACGACTCCGGGTTCAAAATTCCTGGTTCAAACCGCACGTGATGACCGCACGTGATGACCTGACTGCGTTAATAATCATCTAATAAAACAAAAGATACTCTATCACCACAATGTCTGATAAATCAAGCAGCGGATCTTTGCACTCCTTATGTTCTCGAGGTACTATAGATGTAACATCGGCTGCTGCATCTGGTGGAATGATCAGGAAGGCTCCTGCAGTGTGGTCAAAGGCGGAGGAAACTAGCCTTCTCGAGTTCCTTCTGGAGGCCCTTCCTTCATCAGGCGATGGAGGCTTCAAGTTGGCCACCTTCAATCAAGCATCTGTGCACCTAAAGACAAAACACCCACATCAAAGGGGTGCAGAAAAGAGTGGTGGAGTTTGCAAGAATAAATGGACAGCGGTATGTTTCCAGTGAACTTTCAGCCGCCAGCAAATCAATGACATATATTTTTATAGTTAAAGAAAGCATACCAAAGTGTCGTTGAAATCAAGTGTATGTCGGGTTTTACTTGGAGTGATGAGCACGGAGTGGGTATCACAGACAGAAAGGATGATGTCTGGGCACGCTTTACAAAGGTAAGTCATTGCAATAGACTGCATGCATGCCCCTCTACTGACAGTGTTTTCAGTCACATCCTCACGCAAAGCCCTTCATGACGAAGGGCTTCGACCACTTCGAGATCATGCAGCAGTTGACGCCAAGCAAGTCGAAAGGCTCGCACGTCTTCCGACCTACCACCGCCACCAATGCCAACACACTATCCTCCATCCCCCCAGCCACAGATAATGCACTTCCAGGGCCGCCACCATCCTCAGTGGACCTGTCACCATCCTCAGTGTACCCGCCACCATCCTCAGTGTACCCGCCACCATCCTCAGTGGACCTTGAGCCACCTATTCCTCCATCTACCTTTCTCGCTCCTTCCACTGAAGGGTCTACCTCTGCCGGTGGCTCGGCATGGACAAGCATAAGCCGCGGAAAGCAAAAACACAGTGTGCTTTCTCCTGCGTCAGTTGCAGGCTCCCAGAAGCGAAGTCGGCCACCATCTGCCACGCTATTGGCACAGCAGGAGGGTACTGAAACGATGAAGAGCCTCGTCGAAGTAGTGCGTGAGATGCAGAAGAATCTTGTGTTAGCCCCAGCGCTGCCGCCAGTGCAGCCACAGCCTTCCACACATGTTGGGAGCGCCATTTCCCTCCTCAATAAATATACAAACCTCACGAGCAAAGAGCGCTTGGGCATTGCCAACTTTCTAGCTGAACACGAGAACCAGGCGATCATTTTCTACTTGTTGGATGAGGTGACGAGGCTTGAGTGGTTGGAAGAGAAGTGAGTGCTTTGCGGTGGTGCACCACAGCAATCAGTTGACTCGCAAGAATATATGATTGTGTCATAGTAAGATCATTTCATGGTACAGAATTCATGTATTACCTACAACTATGGCAATGGGAGTCCTGTCACAAATTCCTAATATGAACCATTTTTCATTTCTCGGTTTTCCTTCGGCTACTTCCAGTACCTGAGCCGGTCACATGACTCCTCGTCATAGATCACCTGTTGCTTCTCCGATTGGCTCCCCAACTCCACGGGCTAGAACAATCTCACTTCCTAAAGAAGAACCGGTCGGAACTTGGGTTTCTGTTTAGTTGCCATCTTACTCATTCGCTTATATATCATGATGTCATACTTACTCATCCGCAGTATCATACAACTCTTTTCTTATTGGCTGATTTCTTTCAGACTCCTATTCAATGTTATGTATAAGAGTAGGCTAGGTAGCGTAAGTACTCCTTAGACTTAACCTCTTCATTTCCTACTATTTGTAGTAGTGACTTAGACGTTCACGCTCAATACCATTCCGTTGATCATCATCCTCTCTGACCGAGTCCTAGTGGTTGTGTTCTCTCCTTCATCATTATTGGTGAACGTGGGTCATAACAAGTCCCCTTCGTGCACGTTCTGCGAGATAATCAGTCCACATTGCTTGTGCAATTCCGTCCCTACGAGCATCTGCTCGTCTGCGCTCAGCAGCATCTGCCGGTCCCTCTGAATGTGCGCCAGGCCCAGATCCAACACCATCATCCTCTGCAAGATCATGCTCGTACTCGAGGGCAAGATCAAATATATCACCATTGGTTCTTTGCATGAAGTTGTGAATAACGCAAAGCACCGCTGGGATCCGGGACTGGATATCCATGGAGTATTCAGGCACGCATATTAAAATGCGCCATTGCCGCTTCATAACGCCGAATATCCATTCAATTATGTTGCGCAGTGCAGCGTGTCGCAAGTTGAACAACTCTTTTGGGTCTTTAAGCCTAGAAAAAAATTAATAGACAGACAGACTAAGAAAAAATGAACTCACGTGAGATTAGCTTGGTGCCATTCCTTCAGGTGGTAGCGCACACCTCGATAAGGCACAAGAAGCGCGTTGCACATACCAAAGCCGGCGTCAGCTAGAAGATACTTGTGTTCGGGCATGTGCAAATCATGAGAGCACGCGTCGTTCCAAAGGGAAGCATCGGCAACTGAGCTGTCCCACCCTGTGAGTGAGTAAATGAAAAAAAAGTCGAGGTCACAGATAAACAGGCAGTTCTGCGACAAGAAGCCTTTCCGGTTGCGCAGGACAACATGGTCTTCAAGCGGCGCAAAAACACGGATATGTCATGAATGTTACCAACTGCATCTAAATTTCGATTATCAAACCCTAAGTCACCTATCCGATAAGATTAGATTAGATAAGATCCATGATAAGATAAGATGGATAACCGATTAATGATCACTATCTTCACATCACATCTATACTACATCGACGTCATCCATCTATATCCGTAACCCTAGACATCCGAAGTCATCACATCCTTAGAAGTCCTACGATTAGGCAACGGGTTACATCATAAGCATCTACACGCCTCTATGATCGAACCATAACCGAGAGTCCTTTACAAGCCATCTCTCGAAGAGTCATCATCCCTTCACATCGCAGACCTTCACTTCCCACACATGACATGTTAAGAGTTACCTCTGTCATTCACCGAACTCCTTACATAAGAACCTGTTGCACAGTCACAGCTAAACCCCTGAACCCCTATCACAGAAGCGCTACTCATAGAGAAGCATGCTCATTACCGAAGACCCTGGAGAAACCCCTAGATCTGATTGTACCCGATACATCTCCAGATCCTATCTCTTATCGAGATCCTTAATCACCGCTCAAGACTTCTTGTCACAGAACTCTCTCACCCTTCTTCATCTCCGCTTACCCTGAATAGAAGCAGTACCCTAAGACCCTGCTTAATCACCGATACCCCTATGAACCCTTTTCCCTTTCCCTGTAGTTGATTGGTTGATAAGACGCCCTATACCCTAGGCGCAATGTTATGATCGTATATAGATATATCACTACCTTTCATACTCAGATATCTCCGCCCCAATAGTAGTATATAGTTTAGGTTGTAGTCAGTAGTACTCCTTAGACTTAACCTCTTCGTTCCTACCCAGTGTAGACTCAGATGTTCACTCTCAATAACATCTCTTGCTCTTATCCTTGACGAGTCCTAGTGGTTGTGTTAGGCCTTTACCATTTGGTGAACGCTGATCATAACAGGATATGGGTGCCGTCAACAGCACCAATACAGTGATTGAAGAATCGGAATCGTGGGTCAGTGTGAATTGCCGCGGAAAGTGGGGTGTTGTGATCCAGGAAGCGGACATTCGAGGTGTAGAAGGGAGCCGATGAAAAGAACATGAGCATGCGTTTAAAATATCTGCAAAAATCAGCACACTATTAGTTATATCAAAATGTAGGCATACTTACCTTGTAACTGTGTCAGGAGAGCGCTGGAATCTTTCTCCAATGTGGCGAGACGAGAGTCCAGTAACACAGGTGTACAAAAAGATACCGAGTTGCTCTGACATGGTTACCCCATTCTGGGACTGGATGAAGCCGTGTTGGTTAAGAACCGCTAACAACTCATCAAAAATTTGAAGGTTGATGCCGAAGTTGTGTCTGATCCTGTCTGGGTGACCACTGATCAGTTCATATACCCATGCTTGGCCAGTAAGGATGGATGTGTGGTAAGGAATTCTTTCAGTGCAGGATAAGAATAAAAGATGGTATAGATGTGTGACTTGAGCGACCACAATTGTAATGATAAAAACCATGATTTTGTGTCGTCGATTGTGTTGCGTTTGCGCTTCAAGATCCATGGGTGCAGCGATGGATATGACACGCATACATATGCTACATTATTACATACTATCGATTATCTATCGCGCCATCTGAATCTATCACGTGCGGTCATCACGTGCGGTTTGAACCAGGAATTTTGAACCCGGAGTCGTTGTCCAAATTGCACCTAAGTCTAACATTTCCTAATTGAACGAAAATTTCACGCCGGTGCCATCCTTTATGCAAAGAGCTGTAAATAACAGTATTCTATTTATCACCCTCGCCATCATGCATCATGATCCACGATGTCAATGTCGTCCATGGCAGCTTGGGGTGTATTTTCCTGAGCGATTCAGATGACTCGACCGAGATATTAGTACAGCGCCTTGGAGATTCGGTGTTGTAGAAAGTTGTCGAGTGGCCAGTCCGTAGGACCGTGGGTCACCGTCACGACCAACCACGTTGGAAGTGCCGCTAATATTAATCTGATGTACTTAGTGCAAGCCGTGCTCGCTTTGGGAGAGTAAGTGAGAGAATTGAGAGTCAATGAAGCTTAAGGGAAGAACCCCCATCTACTTTAACCCAGCTTTAACCTACTTTCTGATCTCGGGGCACAAGCCGTCTTCTTCGTGAATCACAGTACTTGTGCTCGTCCGGGCCTGAGCCCACATCGATCTGCGCCCGACCGGACCGCATATGTATGTAATATTTACGTTCAAATTGAAGGGTCGTGGTCGTTTAACTTTTAGCAAAATTCGCGACGAAGTGGGGGCGCGGCGGCCCGCCTAAGCATAAATGATGCCTACTGCCAAGGACCTGTGTTGAACATTCGTCATGGTCGAAAGCTACATGATCATTTTCTCAGCCATTGGCTGCGCAATCATTGCAGAAGGATGGCGTACTACGCGAAAGAAGGCAAATGGTATGGCACTCCCACCTGGACCGCGCTTGCTGCCTTTCCTAGGAAATATCCTCGACATTGATGTAGCTCGTCCATGGCTAACTTATGCTGAGTGGGGAAAGCAATATGGTTGGTTCGTCCACCTTGGTCATGCTCTGCAGCTCAGTCTCGAATTTCAGGTGATATTGTGTACTCGCGCCTTTTTGGTCAGCACTTCATCATCGTCAACTCTGAGAAGGTCGCTAGGACCATTGTAGATAAACACTCGGCGATATATTCTGATCGTCCTGTCATTGCTACAAACGAGTAGTAAGTCTGGGTCACGTCTATTAATCAATTGGCGCGTCTTGACCTACAGACTCGAACAGTTTTGGATTCTCATTTAACACTGGGCTCTTGCCATACGGTGACACATTCCGCATGCACCGCAAACTTTTTCATCAGGTACTACGTGTCGAAGCATCGAATTCGTACCAGGATCTGTATCTCCGCAAGGCTCATGAGCTCGTTGTCAATCTTTTCGATGCCCCCGAGGAAGTAGAACGACACCTGAACACGTTAGTTCCTAGCTGCAATTGCCCATGTCCACTCTGATTCCCATATGAACCAGATTTGCGGCGTCTCTCATCTTGGCAGTCACGTATGGATATGAGACCCAGCCAATGGATGATCCCTTCGTAACATCTGTTCAGAAGGTCATTTCGATTGGCAATCAAATTATATCTCCTGAAAGAGCAGCCATGCAAATGTTCTTTCCTTTTCGTGAGTATTGTAGACTGCTGGGATTGCATTTTGAACATTTTCGTCAGTAACTCGGCTCCCGTCCTTTGTACCAGGGGGGGAGTACAAGAAGCAGGCCCCAGAATGTCGTAGATTGGTCCAGGATATGATGGAGACACCCTTTGAATATGTGAAAAAACAATTGGTGAGCACATCCGAGAACCTTGAAGTCTGCGAGAATTTTTTGATGGTTTCTCTGTCAGGCAAAGGGTACGGCTCGTCAATCTATGGTATCAGACTTCCTGAACCAGGGGAACGGAAGTCAATTTCGTGCTCATGAACAGTTGATGAAGGCGGTTGCTGCAACTGCATACCTTGGTAAGACGTCATGTTGGCCCTAATCTTTCATGGTGGTAAACTCGTTGCTCTTCAGGTGGGTCTGAGACAGTAATATAAACCATTTTTTCCTTGTGAATAAATCCTTACAGAAATTGCAGACCTCGTCAACCCTACACACATTCCTACTGGCAATGGTTCTTTACCCGGAAGTTCAGGCTCTCGCTAGGGCAGCAATCGACGCGGTGTGCGGACGCGACGGGATTCCGACTTTCCAGGATAGGGAGTCACTGCCATATATTGAGGCGGTCTGTCGTGAACTTCTCAGATGGGCGCCTGTTGCACCTCTCTGTAAGCCGCAGGAGAGGTATTGAAGTCAATCTGACGCGTGTCGTTAGGCATTCCACATGCAACCTCATGCGATGATGTTTATAATGGATTCCTCATTCCAAAAGGTATTATACTACCAGCGTCGCAAGCTACTGATCAAGTGTCTCAAAGAGATTAATAGGTTCTGTGGTGGTGTTGAATGCATGGTAGGTATCGGGGAACCATCATCTTCTCACCCTCATAGTGACTAATTCCTCCCATAGGGCCATGGGTCACGATGAAGACATATATCCTAATCCATCGCATTTTGATCCCGATCGTCATTTGACTACAGACGGAAAGTTGAAAGATGAACCCATGTGCAGTCATTTCGCTTTTGGTTTTGGAAGGTTCGTGATGTCTTCTTGGTTTGAAATATGTGACTGACAATACCTAAAGGAGAATTTGTCCAGGTCGTTTCTTCGCAGACCACTCCTTGTGGGCGTCTGTCGTGTCAATTCTCTCAACTATCGAGATCGCAAAAGCACAAGACAAGGATGGCAAGGACATTGACTTTACGCCGCGATTTACAAATGGTCTTACAATGTTGGTGATTCTTTTGCCTATGTGCATCTCAGAGGATCTGACGGTGTTGAATGGCTCGCAACAGCCATCCCGAACACTTCCCGTGCTCTATGCGGAGTGTATCTTCAGCTAGGGAAGAGCAGATGCGAACGATGTGGAGAGTTGATGCAACTGGTCAGTGAGTGTATATCGCACGGCCCGCATAACACAGCCATTTTGTATATATCATATGTCACATATGATATGATTATACATTCTGGCCTCCAGCCGACTTCCGGGAATGGCTGCACAACCTCCATGATTTCACAGCTCAGCCTTCTTGTCAGCAGAACAAACTATACCAAGACAACAGAGCTGAGGCTTGACTCAGGCCTGCACCAGTGCGGCACGACGTACGATACATGTGTCCATCATAAGCGCGTTGGACGGCTCACCAAATTGCGTATTCCTGCACATATGACGACATCATCTATTCTCAAGAATGTAAGCAGACATATCGCCGGCTCAGTGGGTTGTGTCCACCACGTCATGCTGCAGCTGTGTTCATGCGTGTTATCATCATATTGCGAAATATATTAGTCTTGTGTAAAGTATCAAGACGCTAGCTGGGATGGTGACACTACAACGTCGAGGGAAGGAATAAGGGCAACATATTCTACTCGCTGCTCATCTGTCGTCATCCCTTCAGCGCCGAAAAGCAGGCTCTTCAGGGGACAATTTGACCGTGCCAAGAATGTCTTGAACTGCTCATGAGGCCATGTTCGAATACCCCAAACTTCAAGTACGCATAATTTGGCGAATGAGAGAGCATTCAACAGGTCAGGTAATTGGTGTCTCACATCCTGGCCATTAGCGAGAGAGATGTACCAGAACTGAAGTTTGGTGTGTGTGATTGGCTCAAAAACCGGTGTTTGGTAGCAACCGTACGGCATGTAAATCGCCAATGAGGAGAGGCTCAGAGCTAGCTGGAGCAAGTGGAGAAATGTATTTGATTGATCTACCATAATATTAACATGCGTCAGGTGGGCCCATACGGGAGTAAAAGAAGATAAGAGCTCGGCGTCGAACAACTGCCATATGAACCTGAGACTGCCCAGAGTGAACGGCAGTCGCGAAACGCATTGTGCAATAGCTGGCCCATGTAGTGTGATAATGGTTAGCTCTTGAAGTGTTAGGAGGTCTTCTAACAAAAGTCCAGGATGATCCGTTTCTCGGGGGAAATGGACACAGAGAGACGAGATTTGATTGTTGTAAGGCTTCGTAGGTCGGTAGTGTCATTTGCGACGTACTTGAGTGCCAACGAGAGCGGATATCCTCGTGATCGCTTGAGCCATGAGTTATAGCAGAAGGCTTGCCGCTGCCAGTCTCCGCGGTTGACTTCCACCTCCCCCAGGCTGAGCGTGCACCACAAACTAGGCATGCCCACAACTACCCTCCGGCGTCAGCAAATTCTAGTGAACAGTATGGGGGCCAGGTTTGGTGCAGGAGACGGGTACTTGACTTCCGGGAGACAGTAAATGAAAATGTGGAATAGGACTTCAGTCGGCAAGCACCGGAGAGTTGATACAAGTCTCTTGTGCAAATTCATGGACTGCGTAATCTTGTCCTTCTTTTCGACGAGTTGCCGGTGAAGATTCTTGATACTGCGCATGATTGTTTCCAGGCCTGAAATCTCGTCCACAACTGCATCCAACTGCTGCTGGCGTTCAGTGATGATGGCGCTGATGCTCCGGTCTTCGGTGACAGAGTAGTTCGTACTGGGGAAACTAAGTCGGGAGTACGGGGTTTCAATATCCGGAATCTGTTCGTCGTCAATAAAATGGCATCCATTGTATCGGAGTGGACATACGGTCACCAATGGTGAACGTGCGAGCTGAAGTGAAGGAATATTATAAGCTATACGCGGACGCGAGTACCTATACAACTGGGCACTTACGATGTTTTGGAGTCCACCAATGATATCCTATACCTGGGAGAGATTGACGTTTGAGTTGACTGTCGGCATGTTATTTGATAATGCGAGGGACAACGTTAATTGTTTGAGAAAGATATATCAAGTCGATTGCCGCATCAGCGCCGCGGCCCGCAACCGCAGGCCAGTGCACTCGCAACTAGACAACCCATCCCTCACGTAAGAAACTCCTTGCCTTCGTTTGGCGACAAGGACGAGGAAGGAGCATAGGACGAGGCCTGAAACCTGAGGCCTGAGGGCCAATAAGTCTTCAACGTTGCAACATGAGCACATAATCACTGCACGAAAGATTGCAATTCTTGACTGTGGATGATAAGTAGTACGCTTCTTAGTTTGAAATTTCAAGTGTTTGAGTCCAACGGAGAGTTACTTACCGTGCAGGACAACTTGAAGCGCACACTGCAGGAGAGTCCATTTTGCTACTAGATACAACCCCTATGTCCTGGATGCACAACTTTCTCGCCCTCGACTGTACAGACTGCGCGCATTTTCATTGGCGCTTGCCACTAGTATCAATATATCTAGGTTGTGGTTATATTACAAGCATAAGTATTACGGTCTCATGAACTGGATCTATGCAATATCCCCTAGGCAGAACGGAGTCACGGATATCTATCCATTGGTTCGAGGAAGTGCGACTCGAGATCGTTTCTATAGCAAAGGCTGAAAACATTCAACTGACTGTTGACGTCGATAGCGATAACATCAAGAATACCAGAGGGGTAAACTGTGAGACATCCTCGTAACAAGTCATTCTTAACAGCAGTAACGACAAGGAAGCCAACGTATCTCGAATAACCTGTACCCAACCTCATCTGCGCGACCAATTCCCCCACGACGCCCTACATCCTCCTTTTGCACCACCGCTAGCTTCGTCTCTCCACCACACCCTTCATGTCTCGTAAAGCCACATTGCCCATCTGCAAATACATCATCCACAGTCTCCCACAAGCCTTCGTGCCTCCCCGTCGAACGCATTGCGATAATCAACCAAAACACCCCTCCCTTCTTCAGCGCTTTCTCCACGCAAATTTTGATCCACTTCGCATGCTCGGGGTGATACACCACGTCTGCAGCAAGGATAATATCGTACGGCTCGAGTGGAGGCGGTCTGGACCAGTCCAGTGATTCGATTTGAACGGAGACGTTATTGGTCTGCACATTCCGCAGCAAGTTATGGAGGACGGCAGAGTGGTAGTCCGTTGCCACAATTTTGGCATCGACTTCCATGCGGTCGAAAATTTGTGCGGTAGCAATGCTGAGAAGTCCCGTGCCTGCTCCTAGCTCAAGAACGCGCAAGGGAGCAGCTCCTTGTGGGATGCTTATGTATCGAGCGGGATCCGCACAAATACGTTCGGTAAAAATGATAGCGCTTGCCCAACTTTGCAAACCCACGGAAGTATGATCCGTAGGTGAGAGTGGAGCATCATTCAGTTCGATGGTAATGGCCTTGCCTTCGGCACCAAAAGGAAATGTAAATTTTCGCGTAAGAGCATCCTCTTGCTGCTCATCGTCCCCGGCAAAACGTGCAAGAAGCCTGCCTGCCTCCTCTATAACGGACAGACGTACGTCCTCTTCTTGTTCTGTGGCGCTCTCGAGTGTGTGTATCCACGCATCGGATCGCTTTATGAGACCTGTGAGCCATTTGATAGCAAAATCTCGCTCAAACTCGTCTGCGCGCAGGATGTCGACGTCCAAGTCTTCAGCTTCGCTTTCTAGATCTCCTTCCAGTTCTGCCTCGTCTTCTTCGGAGGCATAACCGGAGTCCGGGACGCCATCGCTATGCTTCAAGCGTCCCGTCCGCTTTCGGCGAGGCACGTGTACCGTGTCAGAAATATCCTGCTTCAGTGCAGGTACACCATTTATTGACAGCGTCCTCTGCGGAGGTGCTGGGGCAGGGAAGTAAAGTTCCTTCAAGTCTTGCAAGGCATCTTTCACAGAGGCAGTGGTATGCGTGCAAAGTATAGAGAGCGACGGAAGGAAAGAAGTTGGAGCGCGGAAGTATGTCATGATTTGCTCGTGCGGACGGGATATATGTATATGAATTTGGAATATGTCGATTATGATATCGCCCAGAAACGAAAACTTGATAGATGGTCTAGCAGGGGGTATTGATGCACCGAGTCAATGTGCGCAGTGTGATCTATATCGCTCTATGTATCCCAAAGAGAATGATGATTCCGATAGCGAAGGACTTCTAGAATCTATATGTCTATGTTCGTTGAAAAAAAAAAAGTAATGTTAGTCTCTAAAATAACGCAGGCTCTTTAGAAAAAGTAAGCTAGAGCCTGCGTTGCTATTGCACAAGGAGAAGCATTGGGAACAGCATGGTGAGAGACGACGGTCAAGTTGGGAGAAAGATGAAACGTTGTGGGCAAAGAATTTTCGATAAGTTCGGGTCGGAGTGCTATAATTATCGGAGATAAGATAAGATGACTTTGTCACGCACCCCATTACGAACCAAAGGTTTAATCAGTTCCAGATCAGTTCAGATGGATGTCCAGTCCAGGGAGCTCACAGTGACCTACAAAATTATCCCACCGCCGTCTACAATGGCTCCTCAGTCTCTCTCGCAGGAGACTACCCATAGGTTTCCTATCACATCTCTACCCCAAGAATCGAAGGAAGACACCGACTCGGAGCTGAAGAGATATTATGCATCGTTGCGAGTGTCGATTGCAGAAGCTCGCATAAAACTCGGAGAAGAGCTGACTGCTTGGAGAGATGCAGTAGGAAATGCAGAACTTGGGAAGGAAAAGTCTGTAAAAGCTGAAGTCGATGACGAAGGAGAGGAAGAGGAGAACACAGAGGAATGAAACAGGGATTGTACATGAGTGTGACCCTTGGCTAGCTTGAGCGAAGGTAATTTGAATCATCGTCTGCAGTAATCTCCTGTTTTCTCAAGTGCCTACTCAGACGGCAATTCCACTGGTCCTGATTATAATGTAGAGTTGAAGTACAACAAGCTATTGAAATGAACTCTGAACATGTACATGGTCGTCTCTGAAGCTTTCACAGACATATTCTGAAGTGACGTCTTCACAGTCACGCCTTCCCCTTCCTCCTTAATAACTCTTCGTCCTCGGCTTTGAGTTCTGCATCCACCTTAGCTCCTTTTGATGGCTCGTTCCCATGGAAAGTGGCTGGTCCAAGAGGATTGACTTTAGGATCCGCGAGAGGGCTCGCAGATTCGTCGATATGTGATTGCTTGAAGACAGCAGTGATTGCTTCGCCTATTTCCCGTTCGTCTCTATTTATCATTTGTCAGTTGCGGAGCAGTTCTGAAGACTAGAACCATACTTGGATTCGATATCCTGCCAGTGATCTGCGCCCTCCTGGCCCTCATCATGCTTCTTCTTGTGTGTATGTTTTGGCGGTCTGCTGAATCTATCAGAGATCAATGTGAATGCGCTCAGCTCCGAACTTGCCTTTGCTCCGAGTCATTCACTTCGTATATATGAGGATTCCCGATCTTGGACATTGAACGTACCGATATTTTGATTGTCAGTTAATGTAAATTATCGGTGGTAGAAGAGATAAAGTATCAAGTTAAGGATAGTTTCCTGCTTTATACTCTCGATTCAGCGTGACGTCAGACGAATTCAGGAGTGTCCAAACGGATGACATCATGACGACAAGGATCGTTCAACGTAAATCAGCCACAAATCAGTCAACCCACTCCTCTGACGAGAAACGTACGCAGATAAATGATATCGACCAATTGAGAAAAGAAGCTATCGCCAATTGCTAACGAGAGTTGCATGCGTCGATGTCCTGCAAGCACATCATCCGAGGAAATGACCTGCCAGCTACAGGTAGATATTGATAACTTGGGGCCGATGGGGCCCTCGGGCAGGGTGAAGGCTGGCTTGGATTAGCGTTCTATTTGGGTTGGCTCTCTATGCAACCCCCCGTGCCCCCTTCGGCCCAGGTGATAACCCCGGAGGCGACTTATGCACCTTCATAAATTTCTGCAAGACATAACAGTTAGGTAGTTTTCTAGCAGGGTCCAGTTAGATCTGTTTTCTAATGTTACGAAGAGGCTAGGGAAGAAGAGGAGCCAAGAATGCACCTCATCGTTTGCAATCGGACTCGGAGTCCTCGACATTCAACACGGGCCGCTTTGTTTTGCCATTGTCCTCATCCTTCTTTGATCGCGCCTCTATCTCACAATTAGCATCACCTCCGAACTGATCTTTGAATTGTTGTTGTGACGGTCTGAGTCTTAGATCCACAAATAAAGCGCCCGTCCCACGAGGTCAAAAGTTGCGCCAGGGCCCCGAAGGTATCGCCGAAAAGAATGAATTGACAGAAAAGAGGTGATAAGAAACTTGGTCCCCGCCCTTCGGCTAAAGGTAAACCGTTGCGAGCAATGTCGCCGTGCGCCACGATGCATATAATCATCGTTCTACGACTCTGGCTTTGCGATTTGATTAAAAGTGAAGACTGACACCATCAAAGTAAACTGCGGCCTGCTCCGAGAGATAACAATTGGGGTGCAGGGGGAAACGTGGCAGGGAACGACGGAGGGAACCGCAAAACAAAGAGACATGCATATAGGGCCCCAGGGAATCATGAGGCTGATGGTTCGAACAGGAGGACCTGCGTTCGTGCGATAAGAGAAGCGCGAAGGAGTTTTTGAACGTGGCGAAGGAAAATGGGCTGCTTGGTACGTAAAGGCCTTTGATGCCTAGGGAGGAGATATGACAGGCGATATTACTGGGTTACGACGTAGTAGGACAATGTTAATATCGTCGACACCATTTCAGGAGAATATCGCCAGCAGTGAGCCCTCGCAGTACTTCTTCAAGAAAACCACGCGCCTCTGGTGGGCTGAAATTACCCTGGGTGAGATATTCAACGTCCAACAATATTGACAGAAAATTGCCTTTATCATGCTCCAAAGTGATCCACCGAGGGTATCTTAGAAATCAACGTGCACAGCAGTTCCGTGACCCTTACAATACTTGGTGTCATTCTCCAGTTAAATAGATACACTGCTAGCGATAGTGTGATTATGAGGATGAGATGTCTGTATGAACCACCGGCTTGCTTTTCAACTCCTGGGGAAGCGGGAGAAAAAGCAAAAGCACTAAGACGTGCAAGCGTTCGTGTCCGCCCTACTTTGGCGCAAACCAGCGTGATCGTAAGCCGGTCTGCAATTTGACTTGAGTGCGTTTGAGAAAGACAAGGAAGTTTTTCCAACATGTAGGATGCATATCACGTGATGCTTACCGTCATCAATTGAACTCAGCGGCTGTTGATTATAGGGCTAGGCCGGACAATTCACTTGTGCTCAACTGTAATTTGAATGCAACAGTGAAAGACCTTTCGTATTGAATCCCAGCGTGAGCCTTTCCAAAAATCACAGCGGCGCAGCGTGTGATAAGGATGGGAAGATCCGTCCACTTTCGCGGGAGGCTATCTGGGGTTAGACAGATATTCCCGTGTCAACTTGTCAAGCGTTGCTATAATAAGTGGCGCAAAGACAAGCGCTATGACAGCCTCGGAATTGAGCATCTCTTCATCTCCTACATCGATGATCTTCAAGTGTGACGGTAAGTATGGGGACTCTGAGAGGTCGCTGGTCGTCGTATCACAGGAGGACGAACAGTAAAAGGTAATAGTGGAACTCTAAGCTTAGCGACAATGGAATATTTGTCACCCCACGCGTTCTGTTCGCCTGCCCGCGAAAATTGCAGCCTGCAGGTTTCCTTACAGCTCTGGCACTTTGTCTGGCATTTTCATTCATTTTCTTTCCTTTCGTTGACAAAACTATTCCTGGTCCGTCTACTTTTTTTTCTTGGATAGATGCGGATCTCTGCGCTGGTCTCGGTGCTTGGTGTAGCACTGCAACTGCGAGTGGTGACCGCTCAGGACGGCTCCATATCTGGTCCAACCAGCAGTTCATCTGCTGCTGGGTACTCGTGCGACCCCAGCCAATGCACACTGCCCAGCTGCAACTGTGCTAGCACGAGTCCCCCAGGTGGTCTTTCTCCCGTACGTTTTTATAATTATGACACCCTACACTTCTGATGGTTGGCCTTCTAGTCGGACGTACCGCAATTCGTCGTCTTCACTGCCGATGATGCTATTCAGTCCTATACCCTCGACTCCGTCAATCAGTTCCTCGCTCAACGGAAGAATCCGAACGGTTGTCCTATCAAGATGACCTACTTCACGTCTCTTAACTATACCAACTACACGCTTGTCACCGATTGGTACGTTGCAGGAAATGAAATTGCTGATCATACGTATGTACATCATTGCTGCACTCCGTGCATTTGATCATTCATTCTAGGATGACGCATGTCGGTTCACCTCCGGCGGATGAGATCAACGGAAACCTCATTGCTCTCAACGCACTTGCCGGCATCCCGCTCGATGCCATCCAAGGATTTCGTGCTCCCTACTTGAACTATACCGCTCAGACTTTGCAGCTCCTCGCGGACGTTGATTTCACGTACGATTCTTCTTCCGCCTCGTCGATTCCTGTCACCGACCCAGGTACCGATGCGTACTGGCCTTATACGTTGGACTATGGTCTTGCGAATGACTGTCTGACGGTGGACGGTATATGCAAGGGGCTGCCTAAAATTCCTGGTCTTTGGGAGATTCCCATGTATGCGTTCTTCGATAACCTCGGGGTTGATGGTCCGCACCTCATGGACCCCTGGCTGGATACTGCCAATGGCGCTAGCTCCGTTAACGATACTGCCACATTTGAGTATATGAAAAATACATTCACAGATCATTACAATGGTAATCGGCAACCAATCGGTCTCTACACCCATCCCATCCATCTTTCCGTAAGTTATTTCTGTCCATCGAAATCTAGATCTTAACTGATTTTATGGTATGTAGACTACTTATCCCGGCGTTAACCCCCCGAACAGCACGATCAAGATGATAAATGAATTCCTAGATTGGGTTCAGGAGCAGCAGGATGTCTGGATCGTCTCGAACGAGCAGCTTCTTGCCTGGGTCCAGAACCCCGTGCCTGTCTCGGAGCTTGACTCCTTCGAGCCTTTGAAGTGCCCGACTCCGCAGGTTGACCCGTCTCTTAAGATCTGCAACGGTATTCCCCAGAACGAAGCTGGTCTCGTGGAGGAATGTGATTTCCCCGACTTCCCTTTCTTTACTTGCGTAAGTTATCCGTGCCTAGGTGGTAGCATCTAGACTTAATAGGCCAAATTAGTATGGTTGCCCGCAAGTAGAGGTGTCTCCTTCGAATCCAAATCCCACCGCAGCAAGTCCCAGCGGGCCAACAGATGAGATACAGATGTAAACTAATTTTACTATCATCTAGTGAACCTCCACTGACAAGGTTTCTCAGTGCCCGCCAACTGCTCAACACCTTTCTGGGATCCCATGGGCGGGAAGTGCTTGTGCCAGTCCTCTGACTGCTCATTCACTGGATAACTCGCGACCTATCGGGGTAAGTTATAGACTCAAGCTATGCAGTCCCCCTTGACTATACTTCTTTTTCCCTTTTAGCCCAACGGCGCAAACTTGACTGGTGGTGGAACTGGTGGCGATGGAGACTAGCAGTTTTGGTGGTACAGCCGACGCCCACGTATATCAACTTCAATGGTGCCAACCCTGTCAAGCTGTGGAGTGGCGGTCTCGTGGGCGTGATGAGCGCTTTGGCCGTGGGCGCGTTTGGCGCTGCCACGGGATGGGTTCTGGTTAATATCTAAGAAAGGATAAGGATAAGACTCTCAAACACAGACGATATATGACACTCGTTGGACATAGGCTTACGATCATTCCTTTTCACGATACATTATTAACTTTCTTACATACTTGCTGCATACTCACTCGCATCTGACGCTCTGCAATTGGGTCGCATGTTACTTACCCTCGATTAATAATGGACTCGTGGTGATATTCGGGACTATCATTTCTTGTTATCGTCACACAGTACGTATGCAAAAATATTTGTGGCAGTTGACACTACTCGCATTGTCATGGTCAATAGCCATACCTAGCCACAAAAGGAGGTCATTTCTCCTTGTGTTCCCCCTTTCCTCAATCCACACCACGATGATCCAGGGCAGTGTCACAGGTCAGCGGATCTCAACCGAGTAATATACGTGCTATCCTTGGCTCGATGATCGCCGCTCCTCTCCCGAATTCGTTCACCCACGGAAAAGTGTAAAGATGGTCGGTGGTGTGGAGTTCATCTGCTCCAAGCATGAGCGGTATGGAAACCCGCAGGGGTTGCCTGCAATCTGTGCCCAACAATACCGCGCGGTGACCACCGCTAAGCAGTTACCGATTTCATGATGGTTTGAGTAATCAGTCACATCTTTCTGAGCCACCACTCGCGGGATTGTCAGCAAGAACTTGTTTGGTGTGCATAACTTCATTCCAATGTGAAGGCCCGTTGGAAACGGTAGGAATGTGGTATAGACGATATGAGCAGGCCTTGTTGTGGCAATGGTCGTCTAAGCGCCAGAAGTGACCTCGCCTCCGAGTGAGCCAGCGCGGACTGGATCTGTCCACGTCGTTTACACCACTGTTGTAAGTCCAGTCCACGAGAAGCGTTTGCGCCGTATCGGAGATACTACGCCATAGAATTGGACAATCTTTCCCGCAGACATCGTCCCAGCCGATCGTCGACGTAATGGAAGAAGTCCCATATCTCTAAGACGAGGCGCCTGCATCAAAAATTCGCCAGGTAAACCACGAGGATATCCCCGCATAGATATTCCGTGAGTGTGCCCAGAAGAACACTCCTGAGGTAGCAAATAGCATTTGCGTGGGCTGGTGGAGCCTAGGATGACTGAGGATTAAGCTGTCGACGCTCTCTGTGGCGGTAATCCGTAGTATTCAATAAAATATGCTGTGTGAGACATTACGAAGTATCGCATGGACCAGAAAATAGTGTTGGAGGAAGTGAAGCCTTTGCTGATCAGAAAGTCGCGTAGCAGTCCGAGTGATCCGAAACAACTACTATCATTCCGGGTAATCTGCAACTTTTTCAGCAAATCTTTTGTAGCTCGTCAACCACTTCATTTTATCTTCCACGAATTTAGAGGGTTGTAGATTCGTACCACCTCTATATAGATCTGATTTTTACTCATTTTTAAGACGTTGTGGTGTGGTGTCGGATGAAAGCCGAGAAAATTCAGGGTCTGACTGCTAATCTGCAAAATATGGTCACGTCGTGTCACGCCTCGGCGCAGCACCGGCACCGTCAACTTTGACTCTCCGCAGCTCTCGATCTGTTGGCGTTGAGTCGTCGAACGGTTGAAGTGGTGCGAAGCTCTGAAAATACTGAATACAGCAATATATTATTATTATTAAGTATCGTGATTCATGTAGTTATTGTGATTGTACTGGTGATATGGTCCTGAATAGAGCTGACGGCCTGCGACATCATATATCTGTGCCTCACCACCAACTCGAACATCTGCTCTACCAGCCGGCGCAAAGTGAGGAATATTTGGAGGCTGAAGCTGAGGTGCGGAATGGTGCCTGGGACAATATGGGGGTGCATACCCGGGTGGGGGAAGATCCATGTGCAACATCGAGGGTTGACTCGGAGGGATAGGCTGTGGTTGATAGCCACCAAATGGTTCGTGCATTGAATTTTGACGAATCATGTCTTGCTTCGGCTTTCTTCTGACGGATAGTACGCCTGTGGTTTGGTGCCATTGTAACAAGGATGCGAGAATGATGCAAGAGGAGACGACACAACACAATGCAAGACTTGGTGTGGAGAGTGCAGATGCCGTGCACTAGCCGAGTGTGCCGTAGAGGAGATTGGATTTCTTACACTCTCTCCTATCTGCTGTCACGTTTTCATACATGTCGTCAAGTCTTCCTCTATAGCATCTTAAAACAACAGGATGACCTTTATCGAAATTGTGTTCTGGAATCCTGACGAGGTGATTGTTATGCTCCAGGTATAACTTTGTGAATATATCTGTAGGATCTATGGGATCTGGATGGTTTATGTTCCTGCATGGTTACAAATTACCACTATTTCATCTCTCGCAGCTGCAACACTCAAGAAATTTTCATTCTACTTGGACAATACATCATCTATAAGTAGTCTACATATGCCTGAATTTTTTTGAAGTGAGTCGAGCAGCGCGTTGAGGTGTTTTGAACATTTTGCATATTACATGCTAGTTGCAGATTACCCGGAATGATAGTAAAGCAGCAGGGGGAGCCATCGCAGACCCAACAGGATTAATATTAACGGATGACGAACCAGAGGCCATAATAAAATGACGAAGCAGTACACAAGAACGGAAGTAAAATTGAAACAGCACAGAGTGTAAAACTTACAGGGGAGCAGTCGCCAACGCTGTCAGGAGCTCACAATTCAAAATAAAGGAGCAAAAGGTGAACGAGAAAAAAAGCGGTTGTCACCGGGCTGTCACAACCGTTATCACGGAGATTATTTGTCACAGACCTGTAAGGGTCCAGGGATGTAAGCCTGTTGGCTTACCTGAGTTCCCATAATCAGCATAAATACTGTCCGCGATAATGAAGCGTGAGCGCTTGAGCTTTCATTATCACTGCCTTTTGGCGTAACGGTTGAGGAGCGACAGTCTTGACTATTTACATAAGGGATATACAGTGTACGACCGATTACCAGCCTGGGCAGGTGACGCTGTCGGTAATGCAAGAAGACTGTACATGTGGAACTTCAACGGAAGGGCGAACCCAGAATCCCTAGTACGCATCCATACCCAGTCTAAGAACGCAGGTGAGCCGGCGGTCCCTGAGTCTCGGAGGTCGTAACTTCCTAGAGTCTATTATCCTCCTGCATCTCCGGCCACAACCTGCATATGATACCTTATTATGTAGCTGACCTGAAGACCACCTGATAGATAAGTCATCCTTGCAGCGCCCTCGAGTTGTATTAATTAATGACGCCAGGAACGGGCTCGTATCCAGAGACAGTGAAACGCCGTATCAGAATGAAGGAAAGTCTATTCGCGTCCCATGTCTGTTGGACGCTTGAAGCTTTTCCATTTCCAAAGGAGCAAAGCTAGTTATCTTACGACATGATCGTTTCCACTGTGTTATTGGCCCACAGGATCTATATTATTCTTGATCCTTGGATGAACGATGTTCCAAACTTTCTGCATGTGGCACTCACTCAGGGTTATCCTTCTCTTGACTTCGGGTATCATCCCTGTCTTTGTATTCTTTTCTAAGAAGCACAGAGCCCCAAACGTAGGATAGCCCTATATTTTGCTAGAGACATTAAGCTGATGTCGTTTGTGCAGTTAGACGCTTTCCCGACTGTCGGCTGCTCCTTCGGCCCGTCTCGTCGCTTCAGCAGCTTTTACTTAGGCGCAATCAGGTTTGTTGTAGACGCACCAGGTGTCCTCCAGGAGGGCTATGAAAAGGTATATTTTTTGCTCATCCGTGTCGGCTTGGAAATGACGTGATATTTTAGTATGGTAGTAGACCATTTAAGGTCGCAACCATGCTGCGCTGGACGGTGGTATTTAGTGATCCCCGGCACATGGTGGAAATTGCGAATGCTGCGGAAGAAGACCTTTCGTTCCGCGAGGCTATGAAAGATGTGAGACCCTTTTCGTCTATTCAGCTGGTAACCATTGACACGACTCTTGAGATCATGGGTGTTGACGATGCATTTGGGATTAACGTCGGCAGTCCAGATCATGGCCTCCTTGCTGAGTTACTCAAGAGCCATATCACTAAAAATGCAGCCAAAATCTGCGGTGAGGTTCAAGATGAGTTGCTCGCGTCTCTTGAGAACATTTTAGGTGACGGGACCGACGGTGAGGACACAAATCAATAGTTGAAGAAGCGATGATTTATATCAAGCAGAGTGGACCACTATCCCCGCTTTGAACACCGTAAATCGAATCATGGCGCAGACATGGCAGCGGTTTTTTGTTGGCTTTCCCCTATGTACGTGCTACAACCTGTCCTGTTCGAAATTCTCACTATCTTCTCCAGGCCGTAATTCCGAGTGGTGTTCCTTAGTGACCAAGATCCACAAGGATGTGGCGATATTGAGCGTGATAAAACGTCTTGTGCCATCATGCACATTCCCGTAGGTCACGTGAATACGGAAATGAAAATGAGAACTCAGAACAAGTCCAGATTCTTGGTTAGAATGGCTAGCAGCCTTGAGGCAAAAATTGATCGTGCGACGATGCTATTGGGTCCTGTAGTGGAGGCTTGCATGAGCGAAGTGGACGAATATTCTGCTCCAAACCAACAGAAGGTACGAAATTCACTGCTATATAGTGATTCGTTGATTGCATTTCCCGCAGATGGACTTCCTCACCCGACTCGTAAGGCGATCTACGGGTGAAGATAGTTTGTTAAGAAACCTTACGACGCGTCTTCTTGGTTTCACCATCGCCGTTGCATCTGTATGTATTGGTATCTTTCCTATTTGTCTCTCTGAGAGCATCCCCTAGACACCCACATATGTGAGAGATCGTTAAGAACCGGACGATCATTAATTCGTCTATAGACCTTTACCCACGCCCTATATCATTTAGCCACAAACCCCGAGGTTGCTCAGGCATTGCGGGATGAAGTCGATCCCGTCGTACAGCGCAATGGCTGGAACACACACTCCATTGATAAAATGAACAAGATAGACAGTTTCTTGAAGGAAAGCGCCAGGATCAACGGTGCATCATCTAGTGCGTTTCTCATCTAACCTTAAACGCAACTAAATATCTATCATTTTCCAGTGGGATTCTTCAGACAAGTAACGCGTGATTACTCGCTCTCTGATGGCACGTTCCTCCCCAAGGATTGTTTCATAGCGGTGTCGTTGCTGCCACTTCACCGTGACAGCACAGCATACGAGTCTCCCGACGAATTCAGACCTTTCAGATTTGTGGACAACCCGGAGTGCAGCATGACTACTATCGCACCCCAGTGGTTGTTTTTTGGCCATGGGAAACATGTGTGGTAAGTGAAATATTTCCGTCGACTCTTGAGCCATTCACGCTTAAACAGCGATGATGAAATATCAGCCCTGGGCGTTTCCTAATCACTCACCAGTTGAAAGTCATGTTTGCGTACATGGTATCTGCCTACGACGTCAGAATGGAGGGTGGACGGACATTGCGTCCGCCAAACTTCATATTTGCGGAGGGGATCGTGCCGAACTTATCTGCGCATCTCTCATATAGAAGACGGCAGCCTACGAATGGAGCCCACTAATTGTTATGTTTTTATGACATTTGATTGGTCGTATCGCAATCCCAGGGTTCGCGTGACATGGAAAGTAAGGTTAATGCCTTGAGAATGAAAGGATAAGTGGTATACTGGTAAGTACACATTGGTAGGAAAACTACCTAAGTCTGCAGGAATATATATCAGGTAACTTAAGGTAGTTGCATATGATACCAAAAAGATGTCGAGAATGATCATGGTGATACAGCAAGGGGCCGAACTACAGAATATCAGACTGGGCTATCGCGTGTGCAGCTTGCTGTCAGATCCACTTCAATGCTATTATCGATGTCATGCTTGGATTCCACACTCCGTTCAACATTTACTTGGATCTGCGACAGTTAAAAAGGTCATCTTTAGAGTACATAGAAAAGCTACGCACAGATTTCCCGCGTAGATGCCCTGCTTTCAGTCGACGAGCATCGAGCTGCATCTAAGGTTGTGTAAGATATCACTCAGCTGTGATGGTCATAGTACTTACGGATAATCCGTGTGGGAGCGAAGATTCAGGTGTATGCTCGAAGTCCTCCAGAAAGACGACTGGTGGCATAAGTTGATCGCTTGCAGGAGTGTATTGCTTTCCATTGCTTATTTGCTTTCTGGCATTGAGACTACAACACCAGATTAAACTGCCGCCACGAACACAGCATTAGACATGTTACTCACGTAGCTAAAAGGGAGTTTGCATATACTGCTCCAACAATATCCAGATGAGATAAGTTCGTGAAAATTGAAATGGCTTACATTTCGCTACAAAGAAGTGTAGGCCTAGGAATATGCGGTTCTGAGGCATAACTTTCCACTGTGATATTTGAGTGATCGAAACTTAACAGAACATTTCAGCGACGCTCACGCAAACCAATGATGCGATGGCCGCAGCACTGTAAGGAAGGTGGCCTCAGGATACGGCTCACAGCCTACGTTCAGACGACATACCATGTAATCGATCCATTCTGAATTGTCCAGAGCGTTAGGGTATCGATGATACGTATAGTGCTACCAGATAAATAAACGTCAGCTGCACAGTGGTCAAGGCCATAGAACAACTTACTCTTTAAACGAAGTGAGATTTTTGCGAAGGAAATAGCATAGGAAAGTTGTGATCATGATATCCACAGATGCTGAAAGTAAAAGGCCCAAAGTGAAGATCCACTGCAAGAATATTGTATCACTGCGTCAATACTGCGAAGCTGCCCATCACCTACGGATGAGAAATCGCGTAGACGGAATGCGGTGTACGATTTCAAGCTGAGCCTGCGGAAAACATACTTCAGAAGCTATCATCATGTTTTAAACATTGCTCACATCTCGCCCATCGAGACTGATCAAGTTGAAAGAATGTGCATGATTGGAAGAACCACGCATGCAGGTGCTTAATAACTCACTGCTAGCCGTAACTGAAGTGGGGCGTCAGGAGGAGTTCACATTATCGCACTGCTAATGCACTCACCCAAACGAAAGAAAGAGAGTGCAACCTGAAAGCGGGAATCTCATCATTCAAGTAGCAAGCTCTCCACTATGAGACCTACAATCGGAATTGCTATAGTAAACCTCTTCTTTTGCACTTCCCAGCCATCAGTGTGGAAAAAAAACACGGAAAAAAGTACGAACATTTATGGATTCGCTGTGCAAAGAAGCTGAAGCCGTCGGGTCAGAATCGCAATTTCCCTGAATGGAATCACCAACCTTTGAACGAGGAAGGTAATCATAGCCTGGCGAACATTGATTAGCATTGCTCAGCTCCACATGTGTAAAAACACACAGTAAGCTCGACACCAGGCTACATGGGGTTGCATTAATGCCATCCAGTGCGTCCAAATTGCGATTGCTCACACCAACACTCCTGATGGTGCATCAATTTTCTGGCTGATTGCAAATAATAAAATCGCACATACCAAGGGATCACGTCAAGTTTATCCAGATCACCATAGGTCGCAATGATGGAATCCCAGAGGGCGACCGCCACAAGTGCGGAGTGGCACAAATCAAGCAGCCTGAGTTCCGTGGAAATTAGTCTTGCATGACAACAAGACACTCGAACGTACCATGTTGCAATGACCTGTGTAGTAAAGTGATTAAAGAGTGTAGGCTCGAAGACAATTTCCGCACCAATGACTTAGTATGCCATCTCTCGTGAGAATACATTCGGCAATACACGATGAATTGCATGTTAACGCAACCCGACAAGCTGCGAGGAGTTCTATCAGACAAATCGTATCTTTTTGGATCAAGGTTAATCACGCGCCTGAATGCCAACAAGCCACCGACGAGCATGGCTCCATAATCCTGAGCAACTATCGACCTCAGTCATCGCAAAGACCACGAGTGGGAGCAGTAGGGGGAAGCGAAAGACGCTTAGAATGCTACTGAGGTATAGCATATAAGGAGTAGTTCAATTGCAGGCGGTGAAAAGCAATGCTCCATTCTTGAGGAGCGGCGCTCAATTCGATTGTCAATTTCCTGCATGGGCTAACTCCACAACCGTGTGTTTCTGGACCGAGAGATAATCACACCCAATGTGCAATACGATGTCCTGACCAACCTCCGACTGGACAACTAATGTCCATTCTCAGCATTATCATGCATCGGTTCCCCCGATGAAACGACACTTGAATTTTGGACACGATTTGATCACTATGAAGGTGGGTCAGCTACCGCATCGCGATAATTTGTCGCACTATTCCACGAGGTGCTGAGACTCGGAAGTGTCAATGAGCCAGAAGCATATGAAGCGGTAATTTTCCCGAAAGCAACTCTTGAGCAACTCCAAAAGTAACGTAGGCATCAGCAAACTACAACGTCCTGTACAGAGGGGACCAAGCTGCGGCAAGCCATTTTTTGGTGGTGGGAAAAAAAGTGTTTTGGAGTTTACACTCGCACCTAGGCCTCAGCGCTCGGCCACCACTAGATAACGAATCAACTGATGCTAGAAGTCAACAATGGGTCGCAAGGGTTGGAGAACAGAATCTTCGTGGAAGACCTCTGAGTGCTTTAGGTTAGTCTCCCATAGTCAGACCCTGAAACTGTCGTTCCTTCTTTCTCAAGGCTTTACGTCACCGCTCTGGAGTGTCCATGTCGCTCGCCGATCAAAACACTAGCCAGCCATGGCACTTCGTAGTGGAGTATAATGAACCACTGGCAACCGCTTTGGGTGGCAATATGATAGTCCCGCACCATTTCCATCACCACTATCGTTTGACTGCGGACCGTTGACTTATCGTGTAGAAATATTTCAAAAGGTGTCGTTTGTCGTCCAGCACGTCAATGCTCTGGCACTCCACATCACAAATGCAGTACCCGACAAGCATCGCATGTAAGGAGAAGAATTATTAGTACAACTTGATCTACCCCCTCCAACCGAACAAGGCTCGGGGTCTGTGTCAGGACTCAGCTCAACTGTGCCGACGAGACGACCCATCGAGTTGTATAGGACAGAATCCCCTGGCGGTCTTATAAAATCGCGATGCGGCAGAGGCACGATTCCCGCATAAGTCCTCTAGTTAGAGGTCCTAGTGCCCTCAGAGTCGGTCTCGATTTAAGTGATTCGTGGCTGCGGACCTTGGGCTCCCGTGATTCGGGTGATAAACGATGCACCATAGCATGCACGAAGAAGGATAGTCAGCGCCTCCCGTCCAGGGATAGACTGGGAGCTTTTTAGAACATGAGGTAAGTGTATCAGACGAGTTCCGCTGCTATGCACCCCTATCACATCGGACGCGGAGAGGATTCTAAAATTAAATATCAATCAATGACCATGAGCTAAGTCAAACCTTGGGGTCCCGCACAAAGTACTGTGAGACTGATCACGATGTGAGATGAAGTCGTTCGCATGGCTACATGAAAATGCCAATACACTGCAGCGCTGATTCGTGGTTCGTAATGTGTCACAGCGCGACCCGGAGAGAACATGAGGAAAGGTATATGATGATGCTAATGCAGGGCTTTTACTATTGTTATCCATTAGAATGATGCTGGATGATGGTACGCAGCATCTGCAAGGCAACAATCAAATCTGAGTTATAGTTCAGGAAGTAGAGGAAATGATTTACAGAAAGGATATCGGCTACACAAGTTTCAATCGGTTTGGCAGTGCACTGAATATATTGGTTCGTTAAGATATCGAGCTTCCACTTCGAGTTTGCATAACGTAACACAGATGTTGTAAGCGTGCCTGTGCAGGTCGACGTGAAGAAAATTAAAGGAGAGTAGAGATGCGGATAGAGAGATGGATCTGAAACGGTCACGACCTATCGCGCGGATTTTGCCCGCGGAACTTCAATTCGTGAGGATTGAGGTGAGTGAGGGCAAATGCGCAGGGAGTGCTCGGTAGTGGCTAGGAGCAATACAGCTTCAATGGTGCCTGCACGTTGTTGAACGCGCAAGACAAATTTTAGCGACATATTCTTGCGAATGCCAAATGTTTGTCTGCATAGACGTCTCATCACTATTCAAGCATATGTCGAGTATGAGTGAGTGATATGCTGCTGGTCAGTAATAAGGTTTAGGTGAGACGTCGGTGTGTTCGAGTAGTAGCTCGATGCCACCAGCTCGGTTTACCAGCCGCATCTGGAATCTTGCAGCCGTCGGTTCATAAACGTGCCGCAGAGCTAATTCCAAAGTCGAACTGGCATCAGTTTCATACAGGGATAACCTGCTGCGGCTGGAAGCAATGCATGACGAACACAATCGACAAGAACGCACCGTGATTGATCGTCATGATGTAAGATGAGTGATGGCGGTAGACAGACATCACCATCTCAGCCGGTGCTCTCACCAACAATCATCGCGGCAGTTTGATTTCCTGGTGTAAGTCAGCATGCATTAATATGATATAAATGCTTGGAGACAACATTGTTCCATGCAGGTCAGTACTGTCAACGTATGAATAAAAGCACATTAGAACTCCCCGTGCTTCAAAATGCATGACAGAGCTTTGTACGAGGTAATATAAGCTGGCAGACAGCTATTAAAGTCGGATGATTGTCCGACCTAGTCCAAGGCAGTAATATCGCCCGACTGAGCAACGATCTCCTGTAAGAACCGCCCGAGCGCGTTTTGCTTCTTTTCAGGGGAATGGACGCCGAAGATAACGAGTACGAAATATCTTCCTGCAACGTAGTGATATGACTCAATGCCCATCAAGGTTTCCCGCGCGCGCCTGTCATGCCCGCGAAAGGCGATGAGGTTGCGTACTTTTATGCCTGTTACATCCTCCAGCTCCTGCATGATAGTGACACTCTGTGTGATTGGGAGAACAGTCATTGATGCAGAAGGTCCAATCTGCTTGGTAGAAGAACACACTGTTAGGAGCCAGGAACTCTTGAACAGTCCACCCTTGCGTGTTCCAAACACTGTTTGCCAGTGCGCCCGACTTCGATGAATATCCGATAGGTAGATGATTGTAAGCACGCTGGCTTACCTGAGTTCCCATACTCAGTATATATACTGTCGCTGATACTGAAAGCTTAGCTTTCAGTATTCTACCTTTTGGTGTAACGGTTATGCGCGTGCGGCAGTCTGACCTACTTACAATGATGCTGAGTGCTGAGTGACGATGCCATCGACTTGCACACGACCTTGCCCTGGATGTCGCGCAGCCGCGACTCTTCGCTTCTCCACCTATGCGATCACACGACCCAACTGAAGCACTTCACGTTTCACGCGAAAATGGGTCATGGCAAGAACCTGGCGGCAAAGGCAGTAGTAACATCACGTGCTCGCAGAAACGGTCAGTTGAGCGGAGTTTGAAAAAAGGTTCAATTGCCCATGACGCAGCTGCCACTGTCGAAACGACCGCTTTTCTGATTAGCTCCGTTTGGGGCACATGCATCGTCATTGACACCGATGACATAATCTCCTTGTACTGTGCTTTTAATGAAGGCATCAATCTGTGGCATCAACTACCAAGTGGGGGAGTTTCCAGGTGAGTTTGAATGACTTGTCGAATAGCGTCTCCGACTTCAGTATTTGCGCGTCGGATGCATCGTCTGACGTCGATAGAATGGTTTTGGACGAGGGATTGAGTTTAGCGTAGGTATCGGTGGTATCAACACGATTACTAGAACCATGATGAATATCGTCCGCACCTTTTCCGCGTCGTGAAGGGTCTCTGGACAGAGCTTTTGTTCTAACTTCACATTACTACAGTGCACAAAGGAGGAATCCGCTGCAGAAGGGGTCTCCTTGATGGTGCAGAGCAGCCCCTCCCTTCGCCATCTCCACTGACAAGCAGCTCTCCATTGGGAGAGGTTGCACACGGGAAAACGCCACAATGTGTTGGAGTGCCTGTCCTATCTGCCGGTGTGTCTTCGTGCTCCACAATCAGCGTGACCAGCGCAAGGTTGACCGTTCTGTTTCCCATTTGACGAACACCAAAACTTGACCGTTTCGTCACATCTGACAAGGTGCTTGTCGTCAGCTGGCAACCAAACATTGAACACATTCAACGTACGTCGCACGCGTCGATCAGAAGAAGCTCGGCGTTATTACTCGGATGTCCGCTGATCTGCCGGCTAATTTTAGCCCGTCTGGGCTGAATGCTACACCCGACGACGATGGGGAAGTGCTGCGAGGACTGCACCAGTCTCTGCATTCCATATCACAACCGTGTAATCAAATGACTCGCTTTCGAGTCTCTTGCCATCGGAGGGAAGCACACCGGGATGATACAATTTGTATGCTTCGCCAGTGCAATTCGCCTGTCATCTGGGGATGTGGTGACTGAATTCACCCGAGGCTCTGGCCGGGGAATCCCTTGAATGGCGCCCCCTCCTACCAATGCTCCTTTCTGCACGTCCAAAATCGCAGGTTGCTGTCCCATGAACTTGTGACGACTCGTCGGCCTTTTTTGAAGAATGCGACTATCACAATCGGGCTAGTGTGCCCTTATATCATTCTTGATAGCGCTAGTTACCCTTACGTCGCCTGCGCAGGTGCCGATCGCTCTCTGAAATCGAGATACGCATTTATAACTGCACCAAGCACCCCTGCCATATCGATTTGACCAGATAGATGGTCGGTAGCATTTGAATTTGACGAGGAATATACTTTGGTGGTATTATTGCAACGTGCGTGGTGAGTAGAGTCGTATTTCCGCAATTCTTCAAGTCTGTTTACCACACTGCTACACGATCTCGCGTCGCTTACCCCTCACTGCCAGAGCTTCATAAACGCCGTCCTATATCCATATCAATTTATGCATAGTGAACCCTTGCGTGTGTCAGGTAATATCACGCACCACAGGCATGATCACTTCTGCCCTCGTCTTTCATCACATGCATCTTTGGTAACGCCTGTGCGGATGCGAGAAAATCCCGAAATGCGTTAATATATTTGCTGCTCGGTTCTAATCATTCTATGAGCATGTGGTTCTGAATAGGAGTTTAGTTCTGTTCGGACACCTTACTGAGCACCTGCTGATTTGCCTGCTTCCCCAGATTCCGTGTCTACAACCTCCCCCTCCCCACTTGTGTCGATGAGACACTTGTTCGACTCCCAGAACCGTTGTTAGCCAGGGAATGGATCTTCAAGAGATCCAATGTTATCTACTTATCGTAACAGGCGCTTACAAGGAAATTGGAGGTATGATATGGAATGACACATTGTATCATGCAGTGTCATCTGATTCTTAGATGATAACGCAAAAATTAACAGGAAGCATATCATATTGGCTCGGTCTCGTTCTCGGCCGGTCGACTCATCTTTAAAACTTATCTAAAGATACGTATAGGAGGGTCCGAGGATATGATTGATTAAATTGGTGAGTTGCAACAACTGTACAGACAGGCAGGAAAGTGAATAAAATTAGAGTCATCATGACCCTCATCTACTGACGTGGGAGGGGGAGACTCGTCCAGTAACTGAGTTCACGAAGGGATTGCATATAGTTGTGCGAAGCTGTTACCCTGCTGGTGTTTCTGAGGACGGGGAACAGATGTCAAAGCCAAAGGGGTACAAAGAATAGTACTGGTCTGACAGGTTGTGCTGATGCTTACAGCAGGACGGGCAGCGCGGGGTGAACGGAAGCCGAGGGTAGCGCTGTAGCTGCAGGCGCGATTACACCGGGTAGCGGTGAGGGTGTCCATAACTAAGGCACCAAGTCAGAATTCGAAGAGAAGGAAGGTACGTAAGTATCACGCTTTTCATTTAATCTCGATTATATAGCGGGGATCAAGATATTAACATTTTGTAATTCTACCATAGAAGGGCACTACTCTGCACCCTGTATTTCAAACTCCGAACTATGAAATACTAGACTGCTAATTTTTAGTGAGCGTAAGATGATATTATCTGAGCGGTGCAGAGGACACCCATCGTGACGGTCCTTGCCAGCGGGCACACACTTTAGCACTGAAGCTGAGATTGCCATAGAGCTGCCGAGTGAATGAATATGGTAAAGGAGTTATTGCGGTGCATGAATATGAAGTTCTGAGAAATGTCTTCAGAGTACGCGAGCTCAGAACAGCGGAAAGTCGGCGTTCCACCTTTCCGAGTTCCGATTCCGAAGACAGGAGAAGGATCAAGATCAGTAGTGTTACCCTTCCCACGGGGATACTACCCCGGGTGACCAACTGACACCGATCACACCCCTGACGACTGACACATTATGACTATTCTTCAACTTGGTGCCACGCCGCATCACTAACTCACTGTAGATAAACATACTCCTCACTTTACGTTCGCAATTTGAACTTTTCTTTAGCGAGTGCTTTCACGCTCGCGTACGATATCGGCTAAGACCAACACTCGATGAGTAGTAGTTTGAACTCGTATTAGATCCGGGCCTACCTACATTGATGCCTTGTTAATTTTAAAAAAAAATCCAATTATTGTCCTATGGAGAATGGAGGACAGAACTATCTAGCCTAGAGGACAACCGTGTTCCTGACCGTATCTCTGGATGCGCGAATGCCCTGGTGTAGAGCGTACTCCCATCAGTCCGCCGTTCCCGCCGGCCACACGCCACCCGAAGATGAGACGACTTTAATATGCGTCCAACAATTGTAAACCGGCCTTGTTGTTTAAAGCCATGGCGATGGTCATAACAGTAGGGAACAGTCGACAGACAAATGTCTAATAATGCCACGTCTAAAACATGAGTTAGCCGAACTGCCGAGCTGCATTAGGCGCTCCTGCAATTGTCGTAGATTCGCCAATCTATGGAAGGGTAGCTATCCTTAGCTATCTCTCCACAGATGAGTCTGAAACACGTTATCAGCACTGGTTTTCATCCCTTTTAGATCACCGTAAGTTGTAGCCGCAAAGACAAGTGGCAGCGGAGGCGCGTCACGACCGGGGAAGACCAGCCACGCCCCTGGCGTTTATCTCGTGCTTAAAATACCACTCTTACGGTCTCGCTGCCTTCATTTCCTCTTAGTGAAACGTTCTGGGCTAGGCTCCTTCCCACCGCTATGGAGAGAGTGATCTAGGGAGGGTGCCTGCGTGTGCGTAAGTGAAAACTTGATACCTGGGTAGTAGGCGCCATGGTTGAATTTTTTGCACGGTGTAATTTTTGTTAGATATGTTTTACGACTTGAAATTAGTCCTGCTGCGTGCTTGTTGTGATGCAAATATTGCTGGTACAGTTGAGCTCAAAGTTGACAAATGTATACACCTAGGCCCATCACGTAATTCACGACCAAGTTCGAGAACGTTTCGTAAGTCACTGAATGGCACGTATCGGGACAAAGTACAGCCTGTGCATGATGCAGGGATTGATCCTGATCTAGCTCACGCGAAAAACACCATAATCGCTTCCGAACACGGTGTCAGCCTATGTTACGTCGTTTGGTTAGACAGAGATATCATGATGATGTCGCCGGTGTCGGTTAGCTGTGCCCGCACTTTGAACGGTGATTGCGTGTAGCTGAAGACCAGGGAACCAATGGGATGGTACTTGACTGACTAGTATGCATATATGAATACTCAGCCCAACCTCAACGCTTTACCCCCTTGAGCGAAATAAAGTTGTGGCGGGAGTTCAAATTTCAAATTTTGCGATTTCTAAGTTTAACACTACCGTCACTAAACCGTCATCAAACCATCACCAATAATATGTCCTCCTACATCGCCTCTCTCTCTAGATCGATAGGCCCATCTGAGAGACGGCCTAGTTCACTTAACTCTCTTCAGCCATAACCGTGAGCTTGCAGAGGTACTTAGGCGACGCTAGGCGCTCGGCTACATACAGCCTTCTGTTGAAAACAAGTTCAAAAACTTGTTTTGACCGGTTCAACTTTTTTAGATCCCCTACAGTGGTGGGAAGGAGCCTAGTTCTGGGATCCCTTCCTCGTAATATTCCGAATCTCAATCTATCGGCTACAGTCACCTACAAGGCCGCCCCCATATGGCATCAGGTCGGTGTCTAATCTTATGCACACTTATCTTCCTTTTCGTAGCTCGAAGTATGATCCGATTAACGCGAGAAATCACATTGTCAACGCTGGGGTCTGATCATCCATTTTTTTCGGCAGTCCACTGCTAAAATGGGAAATTTCGATTTGACTTGAGGTATGAGCTCGTACGGGTTAAGCTTCGACTGAACCAAACTTTCTAGGAACGTTCTGGAAAGCAGATTGAACCGGATGAATCCGAAGGAGATCTTATGTCTGGTTCGAGACTAGCGTGAGGGGCCATTGACGATGCATAAAAGCCACTCATAGCATGGTTATCGCATCAGTTTCCTCCTGCCCTCCAGTACTTAGCAAATCATGCTACAGTTACCTGACCTACACGCTTCTGACAACACCCAGCTCGTCCTCGGTGCTGCGGCTTGTCTTGGGCTAATAGGAGTGATCTCTAAAGCTTACCTTTCTAAATCCCAGAGTGGTCTTCCACTTCCACCTACCCCTCCAACTTGGAGACTTCGGGGGCACTTCGTACCCCTTAACAAGTAAAGTTGTACACTTCACACGTTGTATTCAATGCTAATTCCATTCATAATCAGCCCATTTCTCACTGTAGCGGCATGGATTGACCAGCACGGTCCTCTAATCACCATTCGCTCAGGATTTTCGAAAACCGTTATTGTCGGTCGTCACAATGTAAGTCCCTCAATGCTGAGTTGTTATATCCAGGCTCAAGATCATATTGCAGGCCGCTGTGGAAATCATGGAGAAGCAGGGCGCCTTTACAGCTGATCGTCCTCGCTTCGTTGCTGCCGGAGAAATGCTTTTCGGCGGCCTGTCCATCATCTTTACACCCGTTGGAAGCAGGTTGCGTCGGATGCGTAGGTAGGATCGTTTCCCGCAGTACTGCACGTATGGCCTCAATCTCACTTTGCAATCCCATGCAGAGCACTTCATTCAAATCTCCAGCCTAAAGTAGCTGAGGAATATCAGCCCCTACAGATGTCATATGCGAAGGAAACCGTCCTCAACATTCTTAGAGATCCATACAACTTCCAGAACCACGCAGCAACGTAAGCGCGTTCCTAGGTTGGGTTATCATACATTACTTACAGGGATTTTAACTTTGAAGCTATTCTGCGACGACGATTAAGAGAATTGCATATGGGAAGACCTCGGCAACACTTGCGACCGATCCAGAAGTCCTGGAGATTCGCGAGCATCTCCGTGTGCTTCGTACAACCGCTCGCCCTGGTGCTTACCTGGTGGAATCATTCCCGTGGCTCAAACATGTTCCTGGATATGGTCGGGAATTGAAAAAGGGGTTCCCTAGGGTCTGGAGAATCTACACCAGTCAGCTGAACCGCGTCAAACAGCAAATGGTATGTATTGTCTTGCTAACATTCACATAATGTCTGAATCACTCCACAGCAAGACAATGTGGACGGCGGTCCTTCGTTCGTAAAATACATGCTGAAAAACCCTCAAGTCCACGAGTTGTCAGAGACGGAGATGGCTTTTCTTGCTGGCACCTTTGTTACAGCTGGAACTGAAACGGTGAGGTGTTATGTGCTGTTGTTTCTGAAGATATGCAACTGAAACCAGGTACCAGACTAGTATGGCGATATGCACGGTGTTCATGGCAGCCGCATGTTTCCCCGAGGAGCAAGCGAAAGTTCACGCCGAGCTTGATGCGATCATAGGAAAGGACCGAGGTAGCTTTATTCCTATTACAACTTTATCAAACTCAAGGATGTTTCCACTACAGCACCGACCTTTGCTGACTATCAAACACTACCTCGTCTGCAGGCCTTCGTCTCTGAGGCTTTGAGATGGAGACCGCTGGCTCCCAGTGGTGGGTATCTTCATTGCCTGTTTTGTACTTCAAGTTAACAATGTTCACACGGCAGGAGTGGCTCACCGCACGACTCAGGATGTGATTTGGGTAAGTGCTTTCTAAATAACTTATTGTACACGTGATCATCTAGCATCAGGGCAACTATTGTATTCCAGGTGGAACCACGGTGGTCGCTGATCATTGGTAAGTATCGTCTTTCAAGAGAAGTACGAGGGACTGATGGTTACACCTCAGGTCCATCTCTCGAGACCCCGACGTCTTCCCCGAACCTGAGGCATTCAAGCCTCAGCGCTGGGTTAACGACCAAGGTCGCACTAGGGACGATATGAAATTCTACCTCTATGGGTTTGGTCGGCGGTAAGCAACCGTCTCTCAATACATTCTTTTGTTGACATTCTGTGTTTCAGCGTTTGCCCCGGTCAAGAGGTTGCGAACAGGTAACAGTTTTCTTCCACGCACATGATTGCCCGAGTTTATTTCAACGGTTACAGATCGCTGTTCATCAACGCGGCCCTGGTCCTTTGGGCTTTCCAGCTGACTCGGGATCCTACGAAGCCACTGAATGACATGGGGTACATGAACGGGGCGATGGACAAGATCCGACCATGCGCTATTGAGTTTAAGACGAGGATTCCCGAGACGGAGCTCAGGCATATGATGCAGAACTATCCTGAGGCCGCCCGAGACTAGTCCTCTGGCTCTCGCAGAAGCGTGAATTGCGAACCATGCGGACTCACTTGTTTTCTTCACCGCCAATCCACTTAGTGGGCTAGATCGCGTTGTGTCGTCTTGTTCTATGCGCGTATATTTTGATCGGTTACTGTGCTACTAATGTAGAGTTCTATGTACACATAGCTTCTTGAATAAATTATGTCACAATAACTTGAAAAGGATCGTTGAAGTAGATGGTTGGGAATACCGAGTGCACGCTGCTTTCGTGCATCCTGCGGGTGAAAGTTCACCACTCGTCTAACTCCTTGTGTCTGTGCTACCAACCGAACACACGTGCGCAGTCATAGTAAGTGCGCAACTTTTGAAGCACCGAAGAGATGCAAGGTAATCCGTCAGTTTCGGGATGTTGCCCAAGTATTTCCGAGATGCACACGTGGGACAAGGCGCCATCGACGAACAGGCTGCAGTATCCAGATACAACTCCATGATTTCGTTGTTCGTTTGCGCTACACGCAGAAAGGTGGATGTTGTCATCCTGCAATGGCTTATCATACCGATTCATGCGTATTACGCGTTACCGTGAGATTCGACAAACAAGTTGTGGGGGTTTCGAAGCATGCACGTATGCAGAAGCAGCACAGTGGTGATTTTTCCGCTAGATGGGGAGAAGAAAACACTCGCACGATCCTCTTGGCGGGAGCTTGCATATGTGCAAGTGTACTGTGACAATAGCAGAGTGCGCGTAGCTTGGCGTACATAAGCACGGGTGATCTGTGGGAGGGTGGAACTTGAAGCTTGAAGTCAGTCCGAGTGATAGAGCCAAGCACCCACTATGGTGCATGACAAAGGTAAGGACTGCGGACTGCATGAGAAAACCCGTGAATCTATTACCCAGGGGTACTTTACGTCGATTACGGCGTTTTACATGACTTTACATGACTTTATATTCCAATATAAAGGAAAGAAGTTTTATATAGTATGACGAT
The DNA here is from genome assembly GCF_016628075.1 of Suillus paluster. Lineage (NCBI taxonomy): Eukaryota > Fungi > Basidiomycota > Agaricomycetes > Boletales > Suillaceae > Suillus > Suillus paluster. Next base: position 173,091 of record NW_024537629.1, read on the forward strand.
ATATCGTCATACAAAACTTTATCTGCATCTGAGAGACGGCCTAGTTTACGTTCACATTTGAAGCTTTTAAGCGTGCGCTCTCATCGGTGGAGAGGTACTTAGGCGACAGTGTCCCTGAACTATCCCAAAAGTATCGCTCCCGAGCACCCAATGAGCAGCTCAATGAGCGGCTAAAGTTGTAGATGTGCGGCTCATCAGTTCACTGATGGCCCGTGCGCGGTTGCGGTCGTTGAAAGTTGCTTCCTTGATCAAACCTATGAAAACAAATGTTTTACCTCCGAGAAGCTTGCATCAACAAAAGAGACTGAAGCATATATGATAAAGTATGCTGCCCGAAGTATGTATGTTGAAATATAATGCCTTGTGTATGTCTTAAAAGCTAAGAACGACATGTATGCTTGTGTAAGGTCCACCAGGTCTTAGAATCTTGCGTCGGCCGTCGGGGTCTTAAGTTGAGGCTGAAACTTGACTGGCCTAGTGCCTACGCAATCAATTGGTTCCGACTTCTAATGAAGGGGTGAGGGTGATTGGCATCGACTTTACCATGACCGAGTATATACTGCATAGTCCATGCTCAATCCATGCCAGTACTTGGTCGTGCTCGGTGAACATAGATTCAGCTGTGACATGTTACTAAGCAAGGTTCGTCTCAGGTATGACTCATCGGATTTGTTATGGATTTTCTTTCATCATCACTTCTGGTGAAGTTTACAGCGTCTGGATTCATCAAGCTTTGTCTCCCTTCTCTGATTTTGACCTTTGTCATGCTAAAAAAGTTTGCAATAAACCCTTGATGCTACTAGCCAGATCGCAAGTGATCAGGGTCACTGCGACGCTTCCCCAGAGCCCATCACGTTGGAACACCGCCGCTTGGGTGAAGCTGGGAGATTTAGCTATGATGATATAGGACACGAGGGCACCGACGAGAAGAGACAACTACCGATCGGATGAACCCCTTTGAAAGGAGGTAAGAACTCATGCAACTCATTTCCAGGAGTTGTCAAGGATACTTCGCTTTGCAGAGTGGTTCCGAGTGAATTATTACCATGTAGCCGGACTCGGGTGCGACGGGCGGCTCATTACGAGTCATTAGGTCGTTGTTCTTTTGCCCTCTCCCACATGCTTGCTGGCAGCTGTAAATGGAATTTTCTGCAATTCTATGCCGCTCATCGACGTGTCCCCGACGGTCGACTCTGCTGAACCAGAGCAACATCAGCGTTTGGACCCGTCGAAAAACTATCGTTGAACGATCCCTGACATTCCCTGTTTGGTATAGTCTCAGGTGAACTGAATTAATTGAGATCTAACACTTAAACTACGTGAAATTTCAGCCGCTGTTGCTGATGAACCTGATTAAGTCGTTCTCAGCGTACGATGATTCGATCTTGCCAGCGTGGCGCTACGGTCTACCAACCCGAAGTTTCAAATAAGTTAGCGTGTCGACTATCTTTGATGAACCTAACTATGGTATATCTTATCTTTGCGGTAAATCCCCTGTCCTTCTAGTTTGTGTGTTTCGAGCGCCCGGGCCTGCTCGAAATTGCCCTGAGAAATTCGGACACATCAATTGAGTTACGTAGTACAAAGATAGTGCAAGATCGAAAGCAAGAAAGCAGGAAATGAAAACAACAGATATGCTTGTGTGCTATATGACTATGATGCCCGACAAAAAATGTAAACCTCAATCATCCACATCATCCTGCGCCTGTGAAAGCGCTCGCAGGATATTGTTGGGAATGTTCATCACTTCCGCGAATCTATCTGCAAAGAGTACAGCACCCTGCACTCGCGCCTTGATGGCGCAGAGTTCTGCGAATGCGACGGAGAAGCCGAACGCACCACTCATGGTGTATGCATATGATGCCATAACTGTCTTGAGTTCCTCCTCCGAAAAAAAGAGTACCTCCGGCCGCTGCGCATAGGACTGCACAGACTTTTGGATCTGTTGTTCCTTAGGGTCAGGGGACCCCTTCACCTTCGAAGCGCTCTTCGGCAAAGCGACGGCGGCTTGCCAGGCCTCATATGCCCTTTGGACATGGTTTTTCGCCAGAGTTAAGTTGTTCTGCAGACCCGGGAAACCGGCATGCGAAGTTTGCATTGCCCTACGTGATGCAGATAGGTAAGGGGACATGAGATGAGGGTCACGGTCAGCTACATTAGTAGATGGTCCACGGAGATTCGAGTAGCGCTTGAGGAAGTCGTCGCGGAGGCGACGGCCCTCGTCAACAAGGGCGTCGAGAATGTACGGAGTTGAGCCCGTGCGCTTCGATACCTCTTGGCGCTCGGCCGTGTTCTGTTCGAGAGCGGCCATGTAATATGGCTTGCGGTTCCCACAAGATTTGCGGTCTTTTTCGAAGACACGCGTTTTAACCCGCAGCCCAGTCTTGCTTGCATCAAGGCAGGTGGTAAACCTGTACGACGTAGCATAAAGCGAGTGTCGTAGCAATAGGCCTGAAATACTCACATGTATGCTAGTCGAATGGCAGTAGCACTTGCATAGCCGCGCTCATACACGGCCAGGTCGTGGAACTTCGAATACAACCCCACCTTCGTCTCCGCAAGCCCAAGAAGCAGAACCTTTTGAAATGCTGTTTGAGCCTCTTTCGCAGAGAGTTTGGATACTCGTTGGTCGAAATCCACAATGTGTTCAACCTCTCGCTCGAAGTCGTTGCTCAAGCTAACAGGTGCCTCACAAAGCGGACTAGTGTTAAAGTTTTCGACGAGGTTTTTAGACCAGACCAGTGTGACCGTATCTTTGAAAGCAATTATTGAACAATGAAAATGTAAGAGGAAAATTTGAGAGGCAACTCACCTCCGTCGTAATCTAGAGAACAGACGTGTCAGAAATACCCTGAAAATATGAAGGAAACAGGTGCCGACCTCCACCACCCAAGTAGCTTGCCAGTGAGCGCTCCCCCTTCACAGGGAACACGATTACATCAAAGTAATTTGCTAGTTTCGGGTGGCTAACGGCGGTAACCTGATCCGTGTTTGATGAGGCCATTCCAACGAGGCATCTATTTTCTTACCTTCTGGACGTCCGAGGGCAGTCTCGTGGGATTCCTCCACACCTGTGCATTAATGTCTCAGGACAGTTCATTGCAATGAACCGAAGTGCTTACCAAAACAGACCCAGTCACAATATCCATCTGGGTTCCGCTTTCAGGGTCGGTAATGAGCTCTGACGAGCGAAAATGGATCTGGCCCTCCTCGAGAACCCCATATGGATCTGCTCCCAGATTAACTAAGAAACAATAATCACAGAAGAAACTGCTTACCCGGTATGATGTATGCTTCAAGGGACTCCTTGACCGGAATGTGGAACTTCTCTATATATTCATCAAGAACCAATGTCACCACATATTCAAGCTTGAAAAATAGCCGGTCAAGTCTGAGGGGGTGGAACCCAGCCTGAAGTAGCTCGAGAGCAGACTCGTGTAGAGTCAGGGGTTCACCGCTGTGGGGATTGCGACTCCGAGGATTCGAGCCACCTAGCGATTGGTTCACTGTGATATCCTCGCGATCATCAATCTCATCAGTATGTTCCTCGTTGGGTCGGAGTTGACCAAGGCCGAGTGCACGCGCCTGGCCAGCAATGCGTCGACGCAGCCTCGAGATTACAACACGACCGGCTTGCTCAACAGCTCGCCAAACTGTGAGCATGGAATCACGCCCATTCCATTCTGTAAGCTGCCGCACTTCATCATGGAGCCCATCAGCCATGAGCTCCTTCAAAATTTCCAAAGGGACACGGCCATGTGCCAGGTTGACGAGCGTCTGGCTTGACAGACGGCTTGGCCCGGTTACACGAGACGGCGCGAGGAGATCGAAGATTCGGTGGGAAGTGTCCACTTCAGGTAGCGGGCCGAGATTTATTTTATTCTGGGAGTCGCGGATCCAAATTTTTGGTGCTCCATCGACGACTTGATGCTCGGGAGCTGGGTGTATAACCCACATTCCCTTGGCGCCAGCAATGCGCCCCTGTACCGCGGTCGGTCGACTCGGATAGTGCATTACTCGCATGATAGCCGTCAAGGCCGCTCCACTGATGAATCCACACCCATCGGTCATGATTTTTTCAGCTGGAGGCTTTCCTTCCCCCCAATCAACAGCGTCTACAAGACAGGAGTCAGTACATCGCAGTTTAGGGGCTAGAGAAAATGCTACGTTGATCATTAATGAAGAACATATTCTCTGGAGCGAATTCGATAGTTGGCACCGAAGTTGAGAGGCCCAGCGCCCATCGTGTAGACCATTTACTGATGGGCTACTCGGGGTGTGCGTCAGAAGTTCAGAACTGCATAATACGGACAAAAATATATCCACCTGTTTCGAATTCAACCTCAGTGGATTATGCCACTGCACAAACTGGTAGAGCGTTAGTCGATGACCGTCGCCGTCGCCAAGATTTGCCTGCCGATCTACGTTCTCGTGCGTTTCAAAAAGGTACAGGTTTCCTTCCTTCGCATGGAAGGGTACGAAGACGCGGCCACACAACACGAATTTATTTGACGTTAGAAACTCCCGAATTGCTGCGCCTACTTTGTCGTACGTCAGATTGTCTGGGACACGCACTTGGAGGATCCGTCGAGACCCCAAAAACCGAGCGAATCGGTGTGATCTCCGAATCTCCGGTTTCTCGAGCTCGAATTTGAAAGACTTTCCAGCTTTTACGATACGGGCAGCTTGCTGGATTTTGCCTCCGTACCAATTATCTTTACCTTCCCATTGTCCCATAGTTCCGAGGCCGCGACCTTTGTTTTCGACAATCGCGAGCTGCTCCCGATCGTATTCAAGCCTTTCGATCGTGTTAGCTGGCGATTCGCGAGGCTTTTGAAGTTAATACCAAAGTTCTGACGGTGCTCCCATCGCAGACGGCACCTTATCTTTCATGACGGCAGTCACTTTCCAGGCAGCTTCAGCATTTGAACCCTTGAGTTTAATCAAACGATTCTCCGTCATGTCTGCGAACGTCCAGCTCCCACGAGTGACGCCTCGTGCCAGTTCGTAAACCGTTCCCCACGCGAGTTGATGTCGATCGAGGACTGCCTGTGCCTTCTCACAGTGGGCGATGTGTGCAACATCCAACTGGACGCCGAACTCTGGGGAATTGCGTCTTGTGCTTTTTCCGGCTTGCGGAAGATTCACCTGCAGTACTATGAGAACACGTTGGATCGAATGGATACGATGACTTACGACTGGTGCGATTGGATCGACTTTGCGTTTCACTGCTGGTGGTGGAGGTAGAGACCAGTCTGGTGCACGTTTCACGCCCGTCGATCCAACGGATGACATCGAGGTCGTACAACTCGAGAACAATAAAGATTGTTGTGTTGATGGTACTGATTCGGAATCACTGTCCGTCTCTATCACTGATTCAAATGACATCAATGAGTGAGAATGCGGATCATTAAAGATCACACACATCTTTGGGCAACTGTGAGGGTGTGAATAACATATTCATTTGAGCAAATTGAAGTACTGTACCTTCATCCATCTCCTGCATCTCTTCATCGTGTGATACTCGTCTTCGTGAACGGGAATCCACCTGAGGCGCCCGAGGCGTTACCTCACGCGAGATGGAGAGCTTTTCGCCTAGTTGTTCCGCCAACGGTCGAGTGGGGGACTTGGAGAGGTCTGCAGAGTTGAATTGGTCTGTTGAATTTCCCAACGCGAGCTGCACGTACCTAACGCGTCCACTTGCATCTTAAAAACATCCCAGCCGTCTGAATACAATTCATCGTCTGACGATTCATACGTCTAGCAGGGTATGATTTTCGACACATGCTGTGACACAGCGCACGAACGCACTTACCACGGTTTTCGGGACCATCGTTGGTTCGCGATTCACACTGTAAACAACTTGAAGGGATTGTAGAACAACCTGGAATATCGATGAACCGGCGTCTTAGTTAACCTTTTCCGATCAAGCCCCGGCCAACAGCTACCAAGCCAAGGCAGACAATCTGGGTAAGTAGGTTTAGGGGTGCCGTAAAGCTTGTATTGGTTCGCCAAGATCACACTCCGCGAGTGCATAGCGAATGTCTTCTGGGCCTTGCTACGAAGTGCAAGTCCAATGTGGATCCCGCCTCGGTTGGGGACCGGAGTGCAATTCACATTCAGTCATTCGCTGATCTTTGAAATCTTGATCGTGAAATCATTTGGCGAGGTGGGCTTGAAGCAGTCGTGGCGATAATAGGTGGACCACTCCGGAGCTCTGACTCAATGTCGATTAAAACATATATGATACAGTATCCCGAAGCACGACAATACAAGAAGCGAGTTCACTTCCGGGCAAATGTAATCTGAAACAAAGTTAGAGTAGTTCTCAAAGAAGACACGTCTTACAAACCTTGATCTTGTTCTCCCCATCAAGTTTGTAGTTGTGAAGGGCGTCTTTGGCAACCCCAGCGCTGCCTTCGTCCATGTATTCCACGAACGCGATAGTCTTTTTTTGTTGGAATAAGTCGAACCTCGTGGAGGTTTGGATACCTGGGGAAGTTAGGAACGGCCTCCCATCGCAGAGCGAATCCACATACTGAGAGAAAAGGGCCATAAGCTGATCCTTCGTGACACTTTCAGGCAAATTTTGAAGGAAAAGAATCTTGTTGGGAGGTAAGTATTCGTCTGGCATCTGGACATTGGGACGCCTGGCTGCAGGAGCTGCAGCAGCTCCATCCACTGCAATGAATATCATTCAGTATGCGGTTTATGAATATGAAGCTGTAACACAAACTTTCTGCGGCCATCCGCTTAGCCTTAAACTTCTGCTTCAAGGGGTTCGAGTATCGCGTACGCCCTGCACAAGTCAGCTCTTCCTAGCTCTTCATAACACCTCTTGTCAAGGAATACTCACTTTTGTGCTCAGCTCTCTTCGCTGTGTGCTGTTCAAGGTTGGTAGTGTCCAGTCGTTTAACAACAGCATCGGATCGCGTCCGCGCAAACGAAATTTGCTGAAACGATCATGTGAGGAGAAAACAAGGCTAAATCTGAGAATGGCATACCATAGGTTTGGAGTAGAGAGGGAAGCCACGGACTTCCTTCATAGCTTTCTTCGCGATTTCTGGGGACGCGAACGAGACGAATGCTTGACCCCTCATTCTCAAGTTACTGTGCGCCACAACATCTAGCACCTCCCCATATGACTTAAACAGGCCTCTTAGTGAAGCTTTGAGCACTATGAAAGAAAGCGAAATCAGTTATGGGCAACCAAACTTTGGAATGTTTCGATGCTCACCGTCGATCTTCACCTTCTCGTTGAGGTTTTGGATATAGAGAGTCTCGGAGATGTGTTCTTCCCCCTCTGGTGGAGGCGTCCCATTTTCTGCTAGTGTTGGTGTGGCATTCTGCACGGACTGCGGGTCCACCTGGGCTGGCTGGGTTGTGGCCATGACTTGATAAGTGCGAGCAGTGAGTGCTTAGGTAATCTAATCAAGAGTACGAGAAATTACTAATTAGACTCAAGTCAGGCGTATGATACTATGAACATCAATCGTAAACGCAGTCCAATGACCCTCTTGTAAGTCAGATGAGCTAAATGTTTAAGCTTTCGTTTGATACGGCTATGATTTTGTACGATTATCATGTATGGATGGAAAACCAAGCCGATAAACCCAACCGCAACACCTGCATACCCTGGTCGCAATGGCGACTTCACGGAAAGACACCCCAGTAGCTTGATCCTGCGTCCTTCGGAAACTTAAATTCAAAAGGCGGGGGGACCACGGCTTTCGGCTTCAGCTTCGCAGAAGGAATGGCTTTAGGAGGGACGTCCAAAGCTTGAACAAAGTCCCTTCCGACAAGTTGGTCAATTAGATCTATGGAATGGCTTTGGAGGGTCCGCATCAGTCGAGATTATGCTTGTGCATAGTGATCCTACTTACTGATCCTCTAAATGATTCGTCATTTCCTGCACAGTCATTTTCTCCGGTTCTCTAGGTTTGTCACGGCAATAAGTGCACCGCCAAATCTTGCGTAGAGGTGCCATAGTACTCGAGGCAGCTTCCTCTTGAACTTGGCGAAGAGTTCTAGCCTCCTCGTCCGAAATTTTCTGCCACCTTACATTCGTGTCACCCCAATGCTTCTTAGCACAATGTTTTACCTGTGATCTCGTCAGCGCAGTCCTATTTCAGCTTATAAATCAACTTACGGATTCTCGCCATGAACGGACTACCATAGGTCTTTCTCCATCACTGCGGTTGCCGTAGCTGCATTTTAGGCAGACCAGCCTAGGATCTAGATCATCGAGCTCCGGCGCTGTCACATCTCTCCAGTCTAGGTCGCATGCCTCAAGGATGTTTTTCACAGTTCGGGAGGCCTTCTTATCGAAATCGAGGTCATCAGATGACCACTTTTGTTGCACTGTACTTCCAGGGTACCCTTGTCCCATTGCGAACGTATTAGGGGGGTCGAGTTCATCCCACTTTCGTCGCCGGATCCGGTTGCACCTATGGTGAAGATACTCTGGGTAGTACATGTACCGGGGCGAGTCGTTAGACTCAGGAACGTCGTCGCAAAGCCATCTCGTGCACACAAAGACAGCGGCAGCAAGTCTCTCGTAGTTGATGGAGGGGGGGGCCGGGTCCCACGCCCAGCGCGGCGGTGTGTCGATTTCATGGTCCCATAGCAAGGTCGACCGTAAATGATCCCTGGTGCAGCGCTGCCAAACTTCGATTTTGGTGGGGAGCTTCTCGCGAAAGGGCTGAAAATCTTCCGCGGTGACTGTCAGATGAGCAGGCAACTCCACAATATTGTGAACTTCTGGCATCTCGAAAATATTAGCGGCAGTAGGCATGAGATACTGGTGAGTGCCATTCTGTCGTTGATAGTCGCTGTAGATCGCAGCTATGATGCTCTGTCGCTGCCTGATTTGCCGTTTTCTTTCTTGCTGAATGCGGAATTCGCGCATCTGGCCCATGAATTCGAGCAACTTTTGTTGAATATTTTGCCAGACTGGGTTTAAAATAAGCGTTCAAAAACACAAGCGCCCAAAAGCAGATGAAAATTCTTACTGCGATCGGTCAAAGGCTTTGGCTGCTTAACAAGTGGATGATCTTCAATATGGGTCAACTTATAGACTCGCGCAGTATGCCGATCTGGAAGCTTGTCGATCTCCTCCCCCCAACCAAGTTCGATCAACTTCTCCACAATACTGTGATTGTTGAGCGGCGAACGCCCAGAACTGAACACAAGACTTACGCGTCATAGCGCAGGCTTCTTAGCTGATCGAGTTCTTTCCATCTGTTCCGTTGTTCGCCTTCCGTCCATTTTGTGCACAAAATTGCGTGCTGAAAACGCTCAACAGATGGAAAAGAAACTCTTTAAAATGAGAGATATACCTCCTTTCGAATGAGGACTTCATCTCTCTTCTTTCCTCGGAGCACGGATCTTTCTTCTGACCCGAGCTTTTGTAACTCATTAACCAACGCTTCCTTGTCTGAAATCAGACAACGGGTGTCCTTCCCTTGAAGGTGAAATCAAGTAAGGGCATGCGTCAGTAGATAAACCGAAAACCAACGATTATTCTGCGTTACGCGGCTCAATGCGAGGCAGTGGTGCAATTTCGGTCCATATGCTTCTTTGAACTTATCATCGACGATCTCTGTACTAAAACACCAGTCAGTAAGTCCATTATTATTAACCGAGATACAACCTACCGCTCTTTAAAGCATTTTTGACAGTACCTGACTCGGAGGATCCAGTCGACATTGCGCACATTTGGTTTGAGACAATTCTGAATGCCAAGAGGATCTCAACTGCATTTGATGACTATGATTAAACACACTTACGTAACAATGCATATCGAACGCTAGGCTCGCATGCGCAGGCTCTGACATATCATCAGCGCAACGAGGCATGCCTGTTACATTCGAGCGCGCAGCCCTCCACACGGTGGTAGACGAAGGGTGCATAAGTACAGCGCGCAGAGCCTTGGTAGTGCGTGCGAGATGAAGCAAATCGAATGGAAGCAGCTTTCCGAAGATCTGGACGCGATCATAATGACTGCCTCAAATGATGATATGACGGAGGTCTCGCGTTACCTCGAATAGGATGTCCAGAGGTAATGAAACAAGTATTTCAAGACTCTGCTTCTGTGCCCGGGGACGATAGTTCTTGAGGAATTCAGTCGCCTCTGCAGGCAGTAGCTTTTGTAAAGCGAGATTTGATTCCACCTCTTGCCAAGACGTGCTCCCATCCATTATTGGCAGTGATTTTGATCTTCTTTGTAACGTGGTCCTCCGGTTTTTTCTCATCGCTGCCCACATCAACAACAGAGGACTCAGAAAGATCAGAATGGGACATTTTGGTTGGGGAAAAAACAAAAAACCTCGAGCTTGATCTTAGACCAAGACGCGTCCAGTCACACTTGTGACCGACGCGAAAGCGTGACAAGTATTGGAGTTGGGAGGTGCTTCAAATTCAACGCGACTCCGATAGCATTATACCTGCAGCTTTATATCAATAATGAAGACAGCGCGTAACGACACTGCGATGGGCCCCGCAGCGCGCAATTATCTAGGATCAAAGCTGCGGTTTGGGTCTTCCTTCTTTGCAGCCGAATTTCAATTAGACATGAGTCTTGCTTCTCGAAGTTCCGAAACGGACCAAGGTCCAACACTACTTCGCACCATGATCATCATACTCATACCTGCCGTACACCGGCTTCCACTGTTTTTCTTCTGCCTTAGTTCTCACTTCTTCTTTGCTCCAGCTGACTCCCTGGATGCCTTCATCAAACGCCTGTTCTGCTACAGCTATCGCAACCTCAAAATTCGCTGCTGGAGCATCTTGGAAGTCGGGTAAAAGTCCACTGTCTGGGTCTTTAAGTGCAGGAGAGAGAGCAGCGAGACGTCGTGCGCCTGCGATGATCATCCCGTCGGTCATCTGCCTGGATTGCGATAGCACAGCACCAAATCCAAGTCCAGGGTAGATGAGGGCATCTGAAAGCAGCAGCGGTTAACGTTACTTAGCATGCCCAAACAGGTAATTTCGCAGGAGCTCACTGTTGCATTCAGCGATGCTGTACGTTCGAATCAGCTCATGCACGATACCCTCGATATGAAAGGCTTACACATAGTCTTTGCCATTCGGCATTTTAGCTGGTGGAAATGGACTGCCCGTGGCCAGCAGAGCCATCCCTTCTGTCCAGTCATTCGCGTCCTTCGGATCCACTTCCACCAGCTTGCTAGGGTTACTGAGAGGGAGAATAATAGGCCTCTCGCAGCCTTTCTTCATTGCCTTCACGACGCGCTCTGTGAAAGCACCCCCTTTCGTCGAACATCCTATCAGAACTGTTGGTTGTGCTTTCCTGACAACCTCCAGAAGCTCAACCTCTCCCGCGTCATTAGTCAGAACACCGGCCCACTCTTCATCGGGCCGCACAAACTCTTGCAGTGCAGCGCGTATCTTATCAGGGCCAAGAGACTGCTTGATGAGACCAAAGCGGTCAACGAGGTAGAACTTCTTGTTGGCTTCCTCACGAGAAACGCCGTCTGCGAGCATGATTGCATCCCGGACTTGTGTTGTAATCCCAAGGCCCGCAGAACCTGCTCCGAAAATGACGTAGCGTTGATCCGCCAGCTTCGACTTTGTCACCCCGACGGCGGCCATCAAAGCGGCCAATGTAACTGCGCCAGTTCCTTGGCTACGGAACGTTAGTGTTGATCATGGACGTTGTGTAGCCATACATATCATCATTGAAAACAGAATGTTCATTCCGGTATAGCTCAAGGAGTCGCTGAGCATTGGTGACTCCAAAATCTTCGAAGTGCAACAGGCAGTGTGGCTGATATTTGCGAATCAACTGGACAAACCTACGAAGCCATGGCAAGCCCGTGAGGCGAGACCAACCAAGTAGTATGTCAAACTTACTTGTCGATGAATTTATCATACTCGACACCTCGGACTCTTCTCGAAGGCCATCCCTGAATTGTCCGATGAGCAAACAGCAACTGTGATTTAAAAGTCACGCACAACATAGAGACGATCGTTTAAAAGTGTTTCGTTATCGGTGCCGACATCAAGGGTCACACTGAGCGCTTTCGACGGGTTAATCCCAACCATTAACCTGTCGCGATATAAGATCAGAGGATAATCGGAGGCAGAGCGAACTCACGTGTATATCACAGATTTTGCAGTTGATATCTAAAACAACCTCTGTTCTGCAACACTTTTCGTCGCAGAAATGTTGAGACTCACCCCGATTCCCTATGACGTCATGCATTAGTGATAAGTTGCAAGGATACGTAACAGAAATGGTGCATACACCAACGCCTTGATCGCCAATGCCGAGGATGGCCTCTGCGTCTGTGCAGACTATCAGCTCAATTTCTCTGCCGCGGGTTTGCTCCAGAAAATCCTCCTCCATGGAGTCTTGATCCGAGAATGTGAGAAACAAGCCCTCGCTACGACGAAAAAGATGGGAGTAGTTTGCAATCGCTTCTGCCTGCAATACAGTCGATCCCTTGAACATTCAAGACAAGGCAAACGCTCACCTCCGTAGGGGTATATATAATAGGAGTCAACTCCTTGAGATGTCTAGATAGCAGGGAATAGTAAAGCACCCAGTTTTGCTCTTTCAGACTCTGCAAGAACGAATTCATGCGTATGGGGGAGTCAACAGAGCGCAGCTGATCATAGGCTCTATCGCACTGTTCGTCAAGGGTATTGACGCGCGAGGGAATTCTACCCGTCAGACCAAAACTTTTGCGCTCTTCTTTCGTGAAGGCTGTCCCTTTGTTCCAGCGAGGCAAAGTGAGTAACGCCTCACTGCGCAAGGCAACTTTGAATATGAGTTCGGATGAAATTGGAAACATGATTTTTTGTAAGTAGGTCAAGACTGTCGTCCACGCCGAAAGGTAGTGATAATGAAAGCTCACGCTTCATTACCTCGGAGAGTATTTATGCTGAGCGCTGATTATGGGAACTCAGGTAAGCCAACGGGCTTACAGTTTTGCATGATAAGTACAATCAGTCCGATACGGTGCATCACTCCACAACCCCTAGCGGGCGCCTTGTTGACACTTGTGGACAAATGTTCGGCGTTCTCCGCGACATCAATATTGCACTGCTGGCGTCAAAACAACTTCAGTCTCCCTTTCAATCCCAACTTTAAGAAGTTCTTGTTTCGCAACCACAGCACTTATCCACTGGTTGGCCTTCTGTGCGCGACGAACACTATGGGGCGCTGGACGCAGTACGACGAAGTACTGTCCTACTTTTGACCTTGCCTTCGAGAAACTGACGTGTATTTTTTAGGATGACTACAGGCTCCCAGAAGGTGTGAAACGAGTTGGTTACGACGCCGACAGCGGGCGGTATTATTTTCACGACCGTGAAGGCTTGTTGTACAAAGGGCCAGAAGGCTCCGAATTTGGAGAGCTCACGCTGGGTGAGGTTGTGGATGATGTCTTGGTATCGCTCACAGCTGACACCTGCATTCAGTGTCTGAAATTCCTCCTTCCATCCCTCAAGAGGTAGACGAAGACAGCGACTTGGAAGCTGCTCCTACCCGCACTGACGGTTACCATATTTTGGCCTTGGATGAGGTGAGTTCCTCCACGTCACAGCCTCCACCCTATCTTAATCCGGCTGTAGCACGGTACGCGGTACAATCTGCGAGGAGGAGCTTATCGGACACTTTTCCCATTCTTTCTCATTATCGCCGTAGTCTTATTACTGGTGTGGCGTCTCGTCCTGTTGCCTACACGCGTCGCCCCCATTCCATGCCCTTCAACAACACTCTCCTACATCGTGCAACCTGGGGACACTTGTTGGGATATCGCCACCAGCCACAATTCTTCTTTAGACAAACTCCGCATTGTCAACCCCAAAGTAGACTGCGACAAACTCATGCCTGGTGACCGCGTTTGCGTCCCAGACGAAGGGATGTCCATTAGTGCCCGCTTTGTCCGCTTCTAAGGGTTTTCAATTTCAAAATGTCTTTCTCGCCGCATAGTCTCATTTGTACATTACTGCTCATCTCATATGGACAATGTTTGGATATCACACGTTTGCCTTGTTACCTTGTCAGAAATACACAATAGCAGTTGCGAAGACAAGTGATGACGTCAGAACTGAATGCGGTAACACAGCTGCACAGCCACGGTGCTTCTGTTCAACTTGCGCGCAGTCTCCACAGTCTCCATCGAAACCCACTTCTTTCTTTCTACTTTCATCATTCACGAACAGTCACGAACCTCACTCAAACCAATTTTACCTCGCGCAATGGCTTTTGATACCCACATGCGAAGGGGACACCCTAGTGAGTCTACCTCATCGTGCTTTACTCAGTTAGCTGACACCCCGAATTTCAGTTGTTTTCTCGTTGATTATGTTCTTCAGTATCATCGAGGTGTGTGCCCTTTTTGTTGTAACGGTGAAATAATAACCTCCTATGGTAGCTTGCAATCTCGGCCTGGCTCACGTCACGTTTTAATGCCCACAACAACTACTTCAGTCTAGATGAACGAGACCGCACTCGTTTTCTGTTGTTCACTTCAATATGGACCGTCGTATTCTCTGGTCTCTACATGTTCTTCTTTTTCTCTCTTCCAGACACTGTTATGGCTAGTGTGGCTTCTCATATATTCTTGTACGTAGCCCTCCGTTGATATGGACGGACGAACTTGCTGACCAACTCGTTGTAGCCTGTTCATAACATGGGTCTTCTGGACCGCGGGTGCTGCAAGTATAACTGCAACTCTCGGTGGAGGGCTGAATTGCACGTTAGTGTATCTTCCTCCTACGCTCTCTCATTGCTGACCTCCTATATCTGTCTAGTACCCAGAACGTGTTCGTCTATTGTGGTCAACTTAACGCGCTAGAAGGCTTTGCCTGGGTTATTTGGTATGTGTCATTGATACATGTCTATTGCTTCTTTGTTGATATCCTTGCTAGGCTTCTTGTAACTTTTGCCATCTTTGTTGTGCTCATCCGCGGCATTCTCGCGGCTCGTCGCGGCGATGGAATGCGCGGCCCACTGATTGCTTGAGCGGGCAGGTAGTCCCTTACTCCCGTGGTTAGGTTGTTCACGAGCGCGAAATTTACCCCCATCACCATTCTATCTGTGTAGTGTTCTTGATTCTCCGGACAATGTGCGACACCTGTTGTGTTACTTGTATTGCTCCATCTACGTCATGCCTTGCCATTATCGCTATGATTTTACGATTACTAACACATACATAGTTCATGTTCAGCGCCACCTCATTTCTCCTTCACGTGATCCAATATCACTTGGCCATACACGCAACAATACATCGTCTTGCATAGACCCTTCTGCTAATACCTACCTGCGTTCCCGTGCAGCATGGAATAGTCCAGCTTGAGGGGGAAAAGGCTGAACTCTAGGCGCGCGCTTCGATCTGGTATATTTGAAGATCGACATTCGAAAGACGCTTGCAGAGAAAATGGCGATTATTGGTGATCACCGGTCCTGCTAGATACCAATCGTTGGGAACCCAGAACCATTGACAATCGCAAATAGAAACCCCAGCCATATCTGCCTGTATCTCAGACTGATTTAATGGAAGGATAATAGAGGGACGCACGGCTCGCGTGTGGCTAAGTATGGTCGATCGGAGTAATTCCAATTCCGAGATCGCGCAACATCTGATGGGCTCATTTCACCTATGACATTGACTTCAGCATCTTTGCAGTGTATTTCATTGTTAATTCACGCTGTTGATGGAAGAATAAACAAGTAGTTTATTATCCTTCTGCTACTGATGAATAGGCATGTTCCAACATAAGTAACAGCAAACACGGCGCGATGAAAAACACGTACCAACGATCAGATTATCGAAAATCTGGCAACGACCTGAAGTACCATCACGGGAATGGCTCACCAGCGAAGTGAGTAATTTGACATACATACCGCTGAAGGAACCTATTGACAAATGATGTGCAGAATCAACGATTGCCTTGACGAGGATACATACAACTTCTGAGCACGGTCTCCGAACAGCTTGAGGGTTCGCTGCATCAACAAATCATTCACGAAATGGCATACGCTGGACGAGGCGACGCCAGCGGCGTACTAGGCATCATATTGGAAATGCCAGTGGTAGCGATAGCGGTGAGGGCCCATCAAGGACTCATCATAATGATGGGTGACGTAGAAGTAAGACGGTGTGCTGGGGCTGTCGAGGATATCATGGAGCTGGAGGAGCAGGCATCCGTGACTCAAAAGTACCAAACATTGACTCAGTGACATATTTACCTCATGTGATGATACAGTACTTATGTACCTTGGCCACCATCACGGCAGCGTTCTTTGCAATGATATTTTGACCGTCAGTACCAATTGACGCATGGCGCAGCGCTGATGGTCGATTTTTGTGTGATACGATCCCTGGGTCATAGATCTTCCTCATGCTCGAGTTCGGCCTATGTATTTTCGTCTCGGATGATCAATGTGATAAAGTGACCAATTCCCAGACCAAATAGATAAAAGGTAGATTATCAGCTTCGTTCCTAGATGTTGACATGGAAAATTATCTGTATGATTATCACACGAGTGGTAGATATCGATCTTTTTAACTTCTCTTGTTCTCACCCGAGTTCACATCACCTGTTGATCTTATACCACCATGGCCTCTCAGACGTACCAACTCTTTTGCATGGGTAACCCCCTCCTCGATGTGCAGGTCACTAACGGCGAGGAGCTGCTAAAGAAGTACGATCTGAAGGCCAACGATGCCATCCTGGCGGAAGAGAAGCACATGTCAATGTAAGTGCATGGATCACCGTTCTTTACATCAACCCTTATCCACAATGCCTATAGCTACGATGAGATCGTAAAGAACTACAAGGTTACATACGTTGCTGGTGGTGCTTCCCAAAACGCTGCCCGGGGAGCTGCAGTAAGTCTTTGATGCTCTCTACTCAAGCCTCAGGTTTCAGATAATCACACTCCCACAGTATGTTCTTCCCCCCAATTCCGTGGTTTACACTGGTTGCGTGGGAGATGATGATCTCGCAGAACAACTGCGTGCGGCAAACAAGCGTGAGGGTTTGCAGGAGGTTTACCTCGTCAAGCCAGGCAAAAAGACGGGTGCTTGCGCCGTCGTCCTTACTGGGCACCATCGGTAAGGTTATCATAACTGGTTTTGTATCATCGAACTCAATCAATCAATATTAGCTCCCTGGTCACGAACCTCAGCGCGGCCGAGATGTTCGAACAATCCCATCTCTCTTCCCCCGCCGTTGCTCCTTTGGTGGCAGCTGCAAAAGTCTTCTACGTAGAAGGCTTCTTCCTGACGCACGGCACGTCCAGCGTACTCGAGCTCAGCACAAATGCATCCAGCGCTAACAAGGTGTTCGCAATGAACTTCTCGGCGCCTTTCATCCCGCAATTCTTCGGCACCCAGCTGCAGTCTGTCCTCCCCTACTGCGATATCATCATCGGCAACGAGACTGAGGCTGAGGCATATGCCGCCGCAAACGGTCTGCCAGACACCAAGGACCTCGCAGCGATCGCCAAGGCCGTCGCGATCTCCCCCAAGTCGAACGCATCGCGCCCGCGTGTCGTGATCTTCACGCACGGTGCCGAGTCCACTACCATGGTATCCTCCGCCGCACCTGACAGTCCTAAGATCTTCAAGGTCAACCCCATCGAGGACAAGCTGATCGTTGACACCAACGGTGCTGGTGACGCGTTTGCGGGCGGCTTCCTCGGCGCATACGTCGCTGGTAAGAGCTTAGACGAGTGTGTCGAGGTCGGACACAAGATGGGTGCTATGTGTGTCCAGCTTGTAAGTCAAAAGCTTCGAATACCAGAACGCTTACTGATTATGAATTCATCAGGTTGGTCCGCAATTCCCATGGCCCAAGGTCACCGTTCTTTAAACTGTAACACTATCATACACACATCCTGAATTCCTTACATATATTACGCTTTCAACAGCGACATTTGTTGTATCCCTACACGTACCGATGTTCTTCATCATTCGCTTTCCACAAGCATGTAGCAACTGATGTTTTGAATCTATGACTTTGATGATGATTAGGGCGAGTGTTACAAAAGTTTCCAATGTTTTATGCACGGAAGGCAAGCTATGTATGCGTGAGTACAGTAAGGTAATGCATGTGAAGAACGAAGGGAAATAGCGTGAATAATATAGAGTACTGTTATAGCGATGGAGGAGGGGATGCAAGGGATTCCTGGTTCAGTAGGTCCATCATCAGATCATATACATTAGGTTCTGTAGCAGTCACCGCATTACCCACCTGAGTCAGAAGCTCGGCTTTGCGAATACATAAATATCGACTTTCGAAACGAACAAAGGAATAGAACGAACCTGGATTTAGCATGGGCTCTCCATCTTCAGTGAGCATGTGTTCCATTTCAGGTGGACGTTCGAAACTGTGAGTATGAGGCGGTGATCTCGAGGGATAAAATAGTCCGGATGGTTCTATATCGTGGTTGGACGTGAGGTCTCTTGATGATTCGTTTCGTTCATCGGTGCTACCTCCATTAGAAGCTGAGCTAGAATGGTGTGATACTGATCGAGGGTCCACATGGCTGAGTGGTGAATGGATGCTATCTGGCGCACACGGCGACTCTCTTTCTGATGACTTCAAGGCGACGTCTACGGCGGCGTGAGTGACCTTGAGGGATACGGTCTTGCGGTTTGTATTTGGTGACACTGGTGAGATGTCTAATGAAGGGTCGATGACAGGAGACCTTGATTCATTCCCCTGGAAGTTTCCTGTTCGCCCCGATGCTGAGTGGTTACCGCCACTGTGCATACTCGCCAAACCAGGACTACTTATGCTTGATGATTCATCACAAGGTGAGGGAGAATGCGGCTGGACACCGTTTTGTAGATGTGCCATGAGTTCAGGGGGTGGTGGGTGAGGTATTCCGCGGTAATATGAATAATAAGGATGTGGATAGCCCATAGTTGCCATGGGCGGCGGCGGTTGCGACCCGTCAGGAATCCAGGCACCTGGGGGCCACGTTGCCTGGTGTAATCGGGCCGACGATGTTGGCAGTCCAACGCTGGGGGGATATTGACCTTCAACGATGACTCCAAGTGGAGGTGTCATGTATGCTGTGACAATTGAGAGGGCGACTAGGTCGAGAACGAATGGGCTTACCACCTGCGGGCATAGTGTGTTGACGATAATAACTGTGTGGACCTTGAGGACCACCAATGGCACCGAGAGGGGGAGCAATAATATCGGGTGGATTCTCCGACGACGGTGATGGACTTCGGCTGTGAGATTGCGACCCTGACGCCCGAGGCTCGTTCTCGGTGCTACCCTTCTTCTTCTCGACCTCCGTAGGTTCGATGATTACACCGTTGTGTCTATATTATGAATCCAATCAGATAAATGAGCTGACACTCAATACATTGCCATGCCTCGACTTCTGATGCCTACGTAGTGCATCAGTCTGGAAGGTGCATCGATCAATTGTACCATATCAATCAAGGTGATGAAAGGAGAACATACTCGTGTAAATGTAGCATCACATTGGGGACATGCACTACAGGGGTAGAGCCACGTCAGAACCGCATCCCGTATCACACATACTCGATTAAGCACTCACAATCCTGGCACGGAGTGTAATTTGGTAGTTCGCTGGTGCCTTTTAAGATCGGCCTCTCTCGCAAACTGCTTGTTACAACCATCGATTTTGCACGGCCATACCCCAGTCTCTGTCACCTTTTTCTTCTGAACCGTCTTTCTCTTCTGAGACTCTTTTTTCTCTTCCGGCTACAGTTCAGCCACAATGAATTTAGGTGGCTGATAAGCACAATTCAATCCGCGAGCACTACGCACTGTCTGTTTCGTTTGTCGGACCATCTTGGATGGATTCTATGTAGATAGATCGCCCGTTCAGACTTAAGTTGATCTTTTTTTTGTTCTGAATTTATTGGGGCTTGATTGCGCTCGTCAATTCGAGCTTGATTTCGTTGTGGCTAAACCTGTGGCTGACGTCGTGCGGCGGCTGGGGAAATTGGGTGGCGTCGATGGCAGACTGTGGCAGAAGGCGTCCGCGACTCGTGGCTTTGGCAGTCAGGCTTATGTCATCTTGCTCATTTAGGCAGCTGTTCAAGTTCGTGAATTACTTGTTCTATGATGGAGCGTTTGCAAAGTCTTGTGGGGTGATGCATGATGCATGATGCTCCACATAGCATCATGGCGAGAACTCGGCCACCTCGTCATAACAAACACTTCTACGTCAAAAGCTGAGCAGGCTAAAGGACCGTGTATATAGCGCAAAGCTATCACAAGATAAGTAGATTATATCTAAGTAATCTACAACGCCTCAATCGACTCGGGGGCAGCGGGTGCCACTTCGGCTGAAGCAAGCGCCTTTGTCTCGCCGGCAGAGGTAACGGATGCAATAGTGGTGGAGGCGGAACTGGGTGTTGCAGTACCGGATTCAGTATCCGCGCTGTTACCATCGGAGTAAATCAGTGGGAAAAATAAATCGTCTGATGAGTAGAAACTCTCACTCTGACAGCTGTGAAGGCAATTGTGCATGGATGCTATTTGGTCCGTCGAAATAGCCTTCTAAGCGGGTGCCATCGTCGGCGATGCCGCAGAAACTAATGATGTTAGAGCTTGCGTCATAACAAGGTCCCTGGAAACTTACTCGACGATTTGCTTCCAGTATATCTCGTGATCGAACTCGAACTCGAAATCGCCTCCAAAGTCAGAGTCCAGTTGAGACTTTGGAATGAGCTCGAGAAGATCGGGATTGAACCTCATCTGACGGATCAAACTTCATAAACCAGGTTCTCCGAATAATCAGGACATCACGCACCTTGTCCCGGGTGACAGGATCCAAGAACGGCGAAATACCTTTGTAGAAGAAATTAAGCAACATTGGGAGGTTGGTGACGATTGCGCGACCGAGGGTCTCTACGTAGTGCTGCTGAAGGATCGTAAGTACTTTGCTGGCAATGGATATCGAAGGGTTGGTGCGAAGCGTCGTGGACTTGTAGTCTACGATAATAACCAGCGTCTCTTGTCCCGGGGGCATCAAGTCTTTTGCGCGTTCTCTGCGCTCCTGTGAGTTGACGTTGATTGAGAGAACAAGGGACATACAGCCACCAGACAAGGTGTCTCAACTGCCTAGGACTGGTCTCGGTGTTCTCGCGACCAGGGCGCATGTATATGATAGGCCTGCCATCTTTATCAAAGCCGTTTAAGAGGCTGTTTTCTGTTAATCGACTGGGTCAAGTTCATTTGGAGAAGAAGCTACATACATCTTCCCGGTCTCGGATTCTATCTTCACCTGCGTATTGGCAATGGTGTATACGCCAATATTATCTTTGAGTTGAATATGCACCTACGTCATCAGGTTTGATTAGCTCCGGCTGGAGCTCCCTCCTCCACTTGAGCGTTCCCTCTATTCTATGCATCGCGTCTGGGAGTTTCCATTTGGCTGCACGCATGTACCGGGGCATGGTATCCGGCTTATTCACCCACCGGAGCTCCCATTTATGATACGGATCTGAGGGATCCAGGAGCAAGGTATCTGTATGCTTTTTACGACTCAGCTAACTGCTGAGTGCGGGAAGATAAGCACCACACCTCGCGTAATGCCTTTACCTGGGCTGTTTGCTCGTCGGAGTATTGGTAAACGGGCTGTACGACAGTGCCTAGCTCTGGGGTGGTAAGGACAGTTTTGGTCATGGTGTGAGACGAAGAGCTAAGTGAAAGAAGTTGAACAAAGACTGCCAAGGGTCGGACCCATGAGTACACATGTAGTGCACTGGTGGTAGGTTTAGTAATAAACAGACTAGTACCTAAGATAGGGTGACAATCCTGGCAGCGTGGGAATATTATATTTTGTGGTTTTGCTCATTGTCGTCGACGACGTTCAACGTTCACCAGCCATTCGCAGCCATGCATCTTATGTATACGCTAGACGAAAGTGGGAACAGGATATATACTCTGAACGTGAGTACCTATACTTTCATGGAGAGGCTTTTTTTCTGAATAGTCATTTCAGAAAACGACGGATACAGGCAGAATAACCAAGTCTGCACACCCAGGTTCGTCTTTCCTGATGCCATTTTTTCAGGTCTGCGAGCGTGCATCATTTGGTATGCTGATACTTTGTTGCATATACAGCACGTTTCTCGCCCGATGACAAATTTTCGAGGCATCGTGTTACTCTCAAAAAGCGCTATGGCGTCCTGTTGACCCAGCTCCCTAGCAAGCCTATGTGATTGCTATGTGAATGGTTATACATTTGCCGTGCAAAAAATTGGCTCCCAGGACATCATCACCTTTGATCTTACTCACACGGGTTATAGACCGCCCCGAGTAATGGGTAGTAGACAGAGCGTATTCTCATAGTCCAATTGTTGAGCCGCTGCTTTCGGGTGTTATGGTTTGGTTTGATCCGTTTAAATCGACTGTTGAGGCACCCCCACAGGATCAATGTCAGGTATGTTTCTATGCATAGCGCTTGTTCCCACTCTAGGTGTTGCATGGCGTGTAACAGCGGCAATTCGGCTTGCGAGAATATTCTTAGGCCTGCAGATGGCTATGTGCACAACCGTTCACGAGAAAAGCGGGGTCGCATCGTCCACAATGGAACGGGACACAGCACTACATCTGGAGTCCCGCACTGAAGACTTGAATATTGAATGTCTTTTGACCGCCATGCTCGCATGCAACGGCGAATTGGCGCTGATGGCGTCTACAGTGCTGAGTGGGAGTCTGTGTATAGAAATAGCCGAGGTAGGCTGTGGTTTTTTTTCCGCTCTCAATGATCATTCGTAATCCTTGACGGTCCTCACGTTGCTTAGACTATAGCATGTGCGGCAAGTGATTGGCCAATGATGGACTGCGGTCAGCATGAGCCATTTCAAATGGTTTCATCCTTCACCGCCTGCAGAAACACCATCAGTCTGACCGACTTGCACCCTATTATTTTTCAGACTACTTTGTTATCTGATTTGTAGACATGATAATTGAGTAATGGAAACGCCTTGATTTTTCTTCATTTTGCATAAGCGTGTGTAGTCAGCCGAAAATGGTACTTGCAGTTGTTGACCCGCTCGTGGCAAAAAACGACGTATTGAGGGCTTTTGCCTTGCGCCACCAACACGGGGCACCATTTCCCATTCCCTTCCATTGAATCTTCGTATCCGCCGCTCTTTTCTCTTCACCATCACAATCGACGTCTAAACCAGCGTCGCCGGCGTCAACGACAGCGAGCACGATAGAGCGATCCGAACCCTCCTTGGCTCAAAACAATGGATTATCGTGATCAAAGACCTCCGCGGTCTGCTTACCACCAGCAGTATCATCACCCATCACCTCCACAGTCACCCCCCGTATACCCAGAGCAGCAGTATTCTGGGCACCATCGCCCGTCCTCGCAGCCGAGGCCAGCCTTCAACCAGTCCCATGAGGGCAGGTCACCAAATATATCCTTCCAAAATATTGAGCGTGGTGATAGGCAGAGTGCCCTAGATCAGCAACGCCAGCGTACAATGCCCTCCGCATATCAAAATCAACTTTCCCCTACCTATGTCGACACAGAAGGAGCAGAGTACATAGATCCTGGGCGAGTGGGGCGGAAGAAGAGTCTGGTAAGGCCAGACAGAGAGAAGATTGAACCTGGCCATAGGCAATGGCACTATCGCACCCATGCAGCGCAGATGCAGGACGAGGGAACCGGCAGAGTGGGCGTACAGCCGTCCAGTGCGTATCTCCACCCAGGGTAATATGTCGTCTAACTCGTTATTTTAGCTACTGGAAACTATCCGCAGAAAGCAAAGCTTCGCAGAGGGAAATCCCTCCTTGGGCGTGAGGAGGACGTGCAGGAGTCGGGACTTGCTCTCTTCAAACGGGGTGCGACCCTTCGGCGCAAGCGCCCAGCGTCGACTCAGGCCCCCGCGCCACCGACAGTACCTGACCGCAACTCGCGCAAATGTCTCGACAGCATCGGGCCAGGACCTAAGGATGCCTGGTTTATCTACTGTTACCTTCTTACCTGTTTGATTCCTCACTTCCTGTTCAGAGCGTGCGGTACGCAATCCTGGAACGCTTTTGTTGCAAGAGTACTTATATTGTCTCAGGTATCCGCACACCGGACCAGCAGCGTGCATGGCGCGAGAAAATGGGTCTCATTAGCATTATCTTGATGGAGATGACTGCTGTCGGTTTTATCACATTCGGCTTCACAGAAGCCGTTTGCGGGACGCCTCCAAATCGATTCCACCAAGGCCAGATCCAGAACAATTCGGTAATCATTCACGGCTATGACTACGACTTTTCCAACTTCAAGCATCCAGCTGTCGGGCCGTTCAACGGATCAACAAACCCACTTCTGACTGGTGGATGGAACATCGCGGGTAACGATGCCAGCTTCTTGTTCCAGATCACCAATGATAATTGCCTGGGCGTTATTACGAAGGGGAACGGTTCCAGTATCACAGGCAGCGGGTCAATGCTGGATTGGTACTTCCCATGCAATGTGTTCAATCCGCAGACAAACTCGCAGAATACGTCCGGATATACAGATTCGACGAACTGTCATGTATCTTCCACAGCAAGGCAGGGACTAGCTGCAATGAAACCTCAGGGGCAGGTTTACTATACATGGGATGATGTCGCAGCTTCTGACCGTAATTTGGCCGTATTCGAGTCGTGAGTCTCCACCTAGTTAATTATATTTTATGATTTTTACCCACTTTCCTAGAAACGTTCTCGACCTAAACCTCCTACAGTGGCTCAACACCACTGAGGTGCAGTATCCTGCCGTCTTCGATGAGCTGAAGAATGGGGATGGGACATATAATGGAAAAGACCTCTCGATGATGTTCCTACGAGCAAACCAGCGCCAGATCGGCATGTGTCTCCAGGACGTGATCACGGTCGGGTTCATCGATACCAATTCAATTGGTTGCGTTGCCTCCGAGGTCGTCCTCTACCTTTCCCTTGTATTCATCATCGGCGTCGTTTCCATTCGCTTCGTCATGGCTGTCATGTTCGCATGGTTTTTCTCATGGAAGCTTGGGAATTTCCCGCGGGAGACATATGAGCAACGCATGCAGCGCTCCGCTGAGATTGAGGCCTGGTCGAATGACATCTACCGACCTGCACCGAGCGAGTATCGCCCTAACGTGAGCAAGAGTGGGCTGCGGAATGGAAAGGTTGGGAAGAAAGGCTTCTTCCCGTCAACCTCCCGCTTCACACCGCAGGAGAACATGCCTAAGGGCGCCTCTCCTCGCCCTACCACGAATTTCGGAATGGCTGATCCATACAAGCGGAACACCACATACTCCACTACCAAGGCTCCCTCTAAAGTGACTCCCCCTGACACACCATACCGCCAGTCAAGGAGCACTATGTCGTTTGCTGACGTCTCGTCTCGTAATATATCCCCTCGCTCGGTATTTCTCGATACCCCCTGTCCGTTCCCCCTGCAGAATGTTGTACCACAGCCTGCTCCCGATTTCGAACCTTTCAACTTCCCCCTCGCGCACACTATTTGCCTGGTCACAGCATACTCAGAGTCTGTTGAGGGTCTTCGTACAACCCTCGACTCCCTCGCCACGACAGATTATCCTAACAGCCACAAGCTCATTCTGGTCATCGTGGATGGTATGGTCAAGGGTGCTGGGAACACAATGACCACGCCAGAGATCTGTCTGTCGATGATGAAAGACTTTATCATCCAACCCCGTGATGTCGAGGCGCACTCCTATGTCGCCATTGCAGATGGGCACAAGCGTCACAACATGGCTAAGGTCTACGCCGGTTTCTACGACTACGATGATGCCTCAGTTGAACGGTCGAAGCAGCAGCGCGTCCCCATGGTTGTCGTCGCTAAGGTTGGCAACCCGCTTGAAGCTAATGATGCGAAGCCTGGAAACAGAGGCAAGCGTGACTCGCAGATCGTGCTCATGGCGTTCTTGCAGAAAGTCATGTTTGACGAGCGGATGACGACGTTTGAGTATGAGTTCTTCAACTCTGTCTGGCGCGTGACTGGTGTCAGCCCAGATCGGTATGAACTTGTGCTTTGCGTTGATGCGGATACCAAGGTGTTCCCGGATTCGCTAACGCGCATGGTATCATGTATGGTCGTGGATATTGAGATCATGGGGCTGTGTGGAGAGACGAAGATTGCGAACAAGGCGGATAATTTCGTGACAATGATGCAGGGTAAGTTTTGTTTATTGGTGTTTTGCAACCCAACCCTAACGTTCGCTGGCAGTCTTCGAATACTACATCTCACACCACATGACTAAGGCCTTCGAAGCCATGTTTGGTGGTGTTACTTGTTTGCCTGGTTGTTTCAGTATGTACCGGATCAAGGCTCCCAAGGGCGACACTGGGTACTGGGTTCCCGTCCTGGCAAATCCCGATATTGTGGAACGCTACTCGGAAAACATTGTTGACACGCTGCACAAGAAGAACCTATTGCTTCTCGGAGAAGATCGATACCTCACGACCCTATTGCTCAAGACATTCCCGAAGCGCAAGAACATGTTCTGTCCCCAAGCAGTCTGCAAGACGATCGTCCCTGACACCTTCCGCGTGTTGCTCTCCCAACGTCGTCGCTGGATTAATTCAACGATCCACAATCTGTTTGAGCTCGTTTTGGTCCGTGATCTTTGCGGAACCTTCTGTTTCTCAATGCAATTCGTTGTGGGTATGGAGCTTTTGGGAACGCTTGTCCTTCCCGCGGCTATCAGTTTCACTCTTTACCTCATCATCATCTCGATCATTCCTGGCGGTGCCAATACTACCATTCCCCTCGTGCTGTTGGCCATCGTCCTCGGTCTACCCGGTCTTCTCATTGTCGTGACGTCACGCAAGGTCGCGTATGTCGGATGGATGATTGTATATTTGTTTTCGCTGCCCATATGGAACGGTCTCCTCCCTGCTTATGCGTTCTGGCATTTTGATGACTTCTCGTGGGGTCAGACGCGGCAGATTGCGGGTGACAAGGGTGGCGACCATAGTGACAAGGAGGGAGAATTTGACTCCTCGCATATCGTCATGAAGCGTTGGGCCGAGTTTGAGCGTGATAGGCGGTGGAAGAGTGGGGTGCAATCCCGTGACTCGACTGTGTGGGTCTTTTATTGATAGCGCGTGTTATTTCTTATAGCTGACTTCCATTACAGCAACCGGTATTCCATGGCGTCGAATTCTGATATTAACCACCCGACATCTAATGGTGGTCTCGACTCTTCGACGACGGAGTCTATGCCCAGTGCGCCTTACACATCTGGTGCCCGGTCAAGACACGACAGTAACACCCTTCTTACGCTCCCCGCGCCACTTTCCGCCAGCAGGAACCACGCCTCTTTAACGTCAGCTTCATCAGCTGCCATCTCGCGCTCCAGCGAGGACGTTGTGTATTCAGACGTAGGCTCGACCTCAAACCAACGGCTTGTTCCGAGCCCGCAAGACCAATATATCGATTCATATAACGAATCTCCGGCACCGCGGTACCCTCAGTTTGACGCACAGGTTACCCGGGCAGGGGGTGTTCTTCGCAATCCAACCATATCTAGCCAATACCCTGGAGAAACTCAGAACCCATTCCGATCTGAGGCGCATGTGGCTGCCTATGATGATCAATATGGCGGTTATAGTGCCGAGCCGGAAGATATGTCGCCACCACCTGTACCCAGCAAATATCAGCAGCAGGGAGGCCGCGGGGTTAGCTTGTCTGACAATGGGCCCGTCCCTGGGCCCGAGGGCGTGCGCAGGGTAGCGAGACAATCAGTTCGTCGACCCCCATCGCAGGCGCCTCAGAACCGATACTCTCGATCGTCGACGGCGTTTAATTTACCACCTGGCGCAGCGCCTCCCCAGCCCGGAGCATATGGAGGCGGATATTAAGGACTATTTCTACTTTTGATTTCATGTGACATTCTTCGAGACTAGCTTGACAGGTTCCAGACCTTGGCTTCGCAGTGATTTACGGATTCTCTTGCAATCTCGTTTGCTCTCTATGGACTCCGCTCACACGTGTTCTGTGATGATACCTAACGACTTTTTTCGTGCTTCTCGTCTTTCCTTCACTTTTATCTTAGCGTGCGCCATTGATCTCGAACAGTACCGCAAAACGCAATATCTCTGTAATATTTCAATTTTGATGCCTAAACTATCTCTCAGATTTATTTCGTGCATCGTCCGCTCCTTTTGCATAGACTCTTTGTAGCAGAAAACCAAGTACGATCTTGAATCCAGGGTTATTATGGAAGTATTTGGTTTGCACAAACAAGGAAGGTCGTGGTAGCCTCGAGGCGCTGGACGAAGTTGATGTTCTAAATCCCCGAATAGCGTTTCACAACTTGTTCATAACAGTTTCCACCAAGGTCCTCATCATCTCTGTTGACCATCATGGCAGCAGTCTCGATATCCTCATCGCCAATCACGCAGGTGTCCCAACATGCACCTGTGAACACTAGCCTTCAACCTCAGCTACTTACCAGGCTGCTCCTCGACCTCCGGGGCAGACGTTTCTCGGTTGACAGAGAAACTATCATGAATCTCCCTGAATCTGTTCTCCTGTGTCTCTTCCCTAACGGGCTCGTTTTGAGTCGTCAGAGCCAAGCATTTTCGGATGGTGGGGAAAACGAAGAGGACGACGAAGTATACGGTGTCGATGTGCGTGGCACTGATCGGTATTCACGTGGTTCATGCTTGCTGACGCGCTGCAGTTCGATCCAGAATGCTTTGCATACGTACTTGATTTCTTCAGAAACGCATCAGACACGTTTTATGGGACCGCTACGTCGCCTGGTTTGTTCGCGGCACAACAACATCTGCTTGACGGGTCACCTTCAGACTTTGGACCTTCTGCATCGCAGAATCCACTCCTTACCAAGCAGGCTATCATTGTGCTGCGCGAGGAACTTGAATATTTTGCGATACCACCAAAGGATGGGAGGGCTCTGACCGATGAACACGGTACCGCCAACCAAGCGCTTCTTGACATCAAGCATAGGTGTGGACAAAATGTCATGGACAACCAAGCGCTTCTTGACATCAAGCACAGATGTGGACAAAATGTCATGGACAAGCGTAATATCTTCACTGCCCTCCAACGAAATGTTCACAAGGAGAACAACATTGCTGAGCAGCACCTTATCGATATGTTGTGCATGAGGTATGGACCCTGACGGTTACTTGTGGTGTGGCTGACAGCGTCCATAGTGGGTTCAACCGAGACGACGAATGGGGATTCCGTGCTATGGAGCCTTCGCGATGCTGCATCTCGTCAATTGCTCTTGTATTGCTCAAGACGGGCATCGTACATCATCCTCCAGGACAAAATGGCGAGCGGCCGGTCACCATTGACTACAACCAAATGGCTACGGCTCAGAAGTTGCTATTGTTCTGGAGAAAACCGGCGGTAAGTTTGATTGCATATGTGCGGAACAGTCATTCACCTGTCGTTCTTCATAGCGCAAGTGCTGGTGGGATGGCCTTGAGGTCGATCTAGCTAGGCCTGGAGAACCATCGCTTCCTGTGAAGCTGTGGGCAAGGCGAGTATGGACCCTTGAGCTCAGCTTAGTATGTGTCATCCTTTTCACATGTTCGCTCTTTCTGATCACTCCTTCAGGTCTAACTATGAGGACGATTGGATTTTGTTGATACGAACTCTTCTCTCTCCCGCGATCCCTCCTTACGACCATATCACCGTCTTCCCCTGATATCTCATCGATACCCTCCACGATTTTTCTGCTGCAACCCATTAATTAATGCCACACACGCACCCTGTCACTTGCTATCATGATGTATCGGAGGGAATGCGCGTCTTTGATTGATTTATTATTATTGAAGATCAAGACCAAGTCATTAAACGCACCGAGTGATAGAACCGGGAAGGCGGTCTACACGATATTATCAGATATGCCCACTGCTGATATGACGAGGGTAAACTAATATGGTAAGTGTCTAGACGTCCATGAGTGGAGCAAGAAGACACCTCGCTAGTGATAACGTAATAGTCGTACTGATGTGTTCAACAAATCGCTGAACGTGGATCGCTCGCATGTCAAGGCAGTCATATCACTTACCGAAGGGTTTTTTTTTTTTTTTACAATGGGCATCGAGTTTCGTATCAGTCGGCGGCCTACAGCCGACATGGGAAGCTGATATTAATGGACCAATGGGCAGTACCATCACGGTCATATGATGCCGGGTGACATTAGTATTGAAAGGATCGATCAGCGTTGCTCTTCGTTCTATCCTTCACGGATATGACCTTAGCGTCTAGCGAAGAATATAATGAGCTTTACTTTAGGTTTAGTGGTAAGTCTCCGTTCCTTTTCGTTCAGGTTCTTACTAGAGGTCGTTCCCGCGCAGTGGCTTCTACGGCGGTCATAATCTATGACTATGGTATTTGTTCATTGATATGGTGATTTAGTGCAAACGTGCTCACATCTGGTCTGCCAGGACTCGGTTTCACTCGTGAAGTATGTTCTGCGATCTCTTGAAAACTGTTACTTCTACCTTTTTATTGCTTCCTTCCAGGTGGAACTGATATGGGTGAGAAACTCGACAAACTAATATATTGTCCAACTTATAACATCCCGCAGTGCCAGCGCTGGAAGCCAACGACTGTTCTATACATCATTGTGTGTTGCCCTCTGAGAACGTCACAATATTAACTGACGCCATAGTACAGGCACGCTACCTGGGTCTTGCAATTGCAATGTAAGTCCAAATGGAGAACGTGGATCTGTTGACTGAGGACGATTTTCAGAGTTCAGATATGTACGTATACTGCAGCTCTCGAATCAACCACGATCCACAGCCACTCATATTTCGACCTATGGTAGGGGAAGCGCCAGGCATTTTGTTAAGCAATACGGTGAGGCCTTTCAAATCCTTTGCTGTGATACATTACTGAGTCGTCCGACGCAGGAGTACGTTCAACCAGCTATCTATTAACTTGCGCCAGTGCCTTGGCTAACGCGAATTCTAGGTGTAAGTCTGAGTTACATGTGTGCGGTATTTCCTTTAACTCCTTGGCAGGTGGCATTGTCGGGCGATCATGGTCGTGGGGGATGTTTGCCCTCGCGTGCACGATGTATGGTCCGTTCCATGATGTGATCACATGTATATGAGGGATTCTTAATGTCTCGAAAACAACTGTAGCGATCATGGCATTCCGTGTTTTCGCCATGTATCTTCGATCTAAGAAGATGGGAATATTCATTATTATCTGTTTTCTGGCCGCTAGCGCTTCCCGAGGAATAATGGACGGCCTAGCACTTGTTCTTACTAGCGGCTCGACATGTAAGTCAGCTACATTTCATGACAGTCGCTCGCTCGCTCATCGTTGATGTTCAGCAGAGCAAAACATACTTTCCGGTACGGGAGTCTGTGCTACGTCCAGGGCCCTCGCGATACCCTTTCTTGACGGCATTCCAAGTATATGCATCGAGCTTCTATTTCTCCTCCTCGCCGCACGGGTCCTCGTGAGGCATATACTTGAGATGCAAAGTCTACGTCAAAACCGTGGATTTGGGAATGGTGATGACGATTGTATTGCCATCATTAGGGACCATGTACAGCATTTTTTGTGGTGAGCGAATGCATTTCTTTTGATTGTAGGCATGAAACATGCTCACTAATATGTGACGTTAGTTATCTCATTTTGAACATCATGCAGGTTGCTGCTATATCCATGAATGTAAGCATTTTCCTGCTGAAAATCTTACCAATGACCACAACATAATAAATCACAGGATGATACCGACGGGAGCCGGTGGTATAGAAGCATTGCGATATTCTTCGTCACCATCCAGCAATGTGTCCTAGTCCCCCGACTGGTCATCAGTATCCGAGAATATTACTCTCAGCTCGATTATATGCGAGATGGTGCCACAAACTCAGACCTCGGCATCATGTCATTTGCGTATAACTCCGATGTAAATATGTCTTGATTTGAAAGAGTCCATTGGATTTACTTCAAGTGCAGACATGAACGATGACGGTAGCAGAGCAGTTCCAGACAATGGCAGCAATGAAGTCATCGGGGAACTTCAATCATGGAAGAGTACCGTCCGGAGCCCCCTTCAGAGGAGGCAAACCACGGTGACTAATTAATACCTAGATGTCGAGCTTCTGCCAGCGACATTAAGTGACTCGGGAATCACGTTGGAATGATCGATATTGCGGCGGCGCGTAGCCAGAGTCTGCGTGCTATTATTGCTTGCGAATTTGAGTCATCAATAGTGTCGTTTCTTCAATCTTTCGCATGACACTCCAATGATGTTGGTTGAGGAAAGGGAGTAGTGCTATTCTCGTATAAGCGTATCATGTTGCAAAGAACCACGGACGATAATTAGTATAACAGCATGATAAGGTCATCCCTAAGACATTTTTAAAGGTAACCTGCTTTATACACCGTATGGCTGAATATTATATAAAACATGTCACATTTTTATTGTTTTATGAGTATCTCATTTGATAGAGGGTGTTACTGGGATTGTGTTCCACTCACTTTTATAAAATTTGGTGGTCAGGAACATGAGTTATGTCCATTTTACTGTTTGGAAGGTGATACCACTCCATGACCATATTCAACAGGTATTATGTCATCTACAGGGAGTTATATCACTTGCATATAGGTCTATAAGTATTATAATCAGGTAAATTTGGTATCTCCATCTGATGATAACCACATTCAGACATTTGCCCTAGGTGAGAGGAGGAGGGGGTGAACTATAGCAATGAAAAAAATTCCTGTGATCCTGAAACTTGGTTTATCATCTTCTCTGACCTTTAAACTGGTGGGCACATGATCAGCTTGGTCACTGGTACATCCAGAGTGATCTGGCTCTGGTGTCTCCTGGTGGGTTGAGATGATCTGAGTCTATCACCTCACAAAAAATTCTGGGGATCCTGAAAACTAGCCTATCATGTTCTCTGGCCTTTAAAATGGTAGGGACATCATCAGTATACTCGCCAGTACATAATCTGGGTTTGGTGTCTCTTCATAGCAGGAGGTGTTCTCAGTCTATGATCTCACAAAAAATTCCTACTGCTCTGAAACTTGGTGCACCATCATTCTTGACCTTTACAATGGTAGGAACATAATCAGCTTGGTCACTGGTGCATCCAAGATGATTTAGTCCTGGTGCCTCCTGATCACTGGAGGTGACCTAAGTCTATCACCTTACAAAAAATTCCAGACATCCTGAAACTTGGTGTATTATCATGTCTGACCTTCCAAATAGTGGGGACATGATCAGCTTGATCACTGGTGCATTTTGAGTCATCTGCTCCTGGTGTCTCCTGATGGGTGAAGGTGATCTGAAGCTATCACCTCACAAAAAAATCTAGACATCCTGAAAATTGGTGTATCATCTTCTCTGACCATTACAATGGTGGGGACATGATCAGCTTGATCACTGGTGCATTTTAAGTCATCTGCTCCTGGTGTCTCCTGATGGATGAAGGTGATCTGAGGCTATCACCTCACAAAAAATTCCAGACATCTTGAAACCTAGCCTATCATATTCTCTGGCCTTTACAATGGTGGGAACATAATCAGCACAGTCACTAGTGCATTTAGAGTGATCTGGATTTGGTGTCTCCTGCAGGAGGTGTTCTCAGTCTATCACCTCACAAAAAATTCCAGATATCTTGAAACCTAGCCTATCATCTTCTCTGACCTTGACAATGGTGGGAACATAATCAGCTTGGTCACTGGGCATCTAAGATGATTTATAGGGTCAAAATAGAAATAGGTTTCAAACTTGTGAAAAAATATCTTTTGGCGGGCTGGTACATATCATAGAGGGTATCGATAGGATGGATATGAGCCAACAATTAAGAAAAACGGCGGTTGGATCGTGGAGATATGTCCAAAATACTGATATTTGAGCCAACCTCCCATATCACAATAATGCTGACCTCTGGAAGGTCTGGGACCATTCCCAATCGATTCACAGGCCTCAAATACCTTAGGAGCAATGTTTGCAGTATCGGTATTGAGGTGGAATACTGGGATAGTGACATACATGAGGTCAGGAGGAGGAGGAGGACCTTGTATATCTCAGGAACACGATTTTTCCAGGCAATTCTGGCTTTACCATCGTGTTCAGAGGGCTCAATAGCCCCCAGGAAAAATGCTTTTGAAGGACAGGCTAGTCATATGAAGTCTAGAAAAATCGATCTTTGGGTGGGGCAGCATGACTTGGGTGGCCAACTTTGGAACATGATTTTTAGAGCGAAATCCGGCTCGACCAACGTGTTCAGATGGTCAAATAACCTCTAGAATGAGTCCTACCTAAAGCCAAGCAAGCCATATGAAGGCTGAAAAAATCGATCTTTGGGTGGGGGGGGGATGACAGGGGCAGCCAACTTTGGAACATGATTTTTAGAGCGAAATCTGGCACGACCAACGTGTTTGTATGGTCCAATAACCTCTAGAATGAGTCCTACCTAAAGCCAAGCAAGTCATATGAAGGCTGAAAAAATCGATCTTTGGGTGGGGGAGCATGGCATGGGTGGACAACTTTGGAACATGATTTTTAGAGCGAAATCCGGCTCGACCAACGTGTTCAGATGGTCAAATAACCTCTAGAATGAGTCCTAGCTACAGCCAAGCAAGCCATATGAAGGCTGAAAAAATCGATCTTTGGGTGGGGGAGCATGATAGGGGTGGTGGTCAACTTTGGAACATGATTTTTAGAGGCAAATCTGGCATCACCAACGTGTTTGTATGGTCCAATAACCTCTGGAACGAGTCCTACCTAAAGACAAGCAAGCCATATGAAGGCTGAAAAAATCGATCTTTGGGTGAGGCAGCATGACAGGGGTGGTCAACTTTGGAACCTGATTTTTTTGGACCAATCAAGCATTGCCAGCTCGTTCAGAGGGCTCAATAGCCTTGGGAACAAGTGCTGCAGGAACCCCAGCAAGCGATATGAGGGCCAAAGAAATCAATCTTGAGGGGAGGCAGCAAGATAGGGGCAGTGGACTCAACTCAACTTTGGAACTTGATTTTTATGGACCAAGAAGACATGTCCAGCATGTTCATATGGTTCAATGGCTTCAAGAACAAGTTCTAGTCAAACACAGACGAGTCATATGAAGGCTGGGGAAATCAATCTTGGGGGGAGGCAGCATGACAGTGGGACTGCTTATATAAGCAAAAATGCGCTCACACAAGTTTTTCTCTTTCTCCCTGCCCACTCTCATCCATTGATAATGGTGCCATTTTTTTTTTACTTTTCTTTCACTTTCTTGTGGGTTTGGGGGTCATGCTGGTTGTCTTCCCTTCATGGGGAACAAACTGTTGATAATGGTACCAGTGTGTCTTCCTGTTCTCACTTTTTCGCTTTTTTGTGGGTCTGGGGTGATACTGGTTGTCTTCCCTTCATGGGGAACAAACTATTGCTAATAGTACCAGTGTTTCTTTCCTTCTGTTCTCACTTTGTTTTCGCTGTTTTGTGGGTTTGGGGGTCATGCTGGTTGTCTTCCCTTCATGGGGAACAAACTGTTGATAATGGTACCAGTGTGTCTTCCTATTCTCACTTTTTCGCTTTTTTGTGGGTCTGGGGTGATACTGGTTGTCTTCCCTTCATGGGGAACAAACTATTGCTAATAGTACCAGTGTTTCTTTCCTTCTGTTCTCACTTTGTTTTCGCTGTTTTGTGGGTTTGGGGGTCATGCTGGTTGTCTTCCCTTCATGGGGAACAGACTGTTGATAATGGTACCAGTGTGTCTTCCTGTTCTCACTTTTTCGCTTTCTTGTGGGTCTGAGGGTGATACTGGTTGTCTTCCCTTCATGGGGAACAAACTATTGCTAATAGTACCAGAGTGTCTTTCCTTCTGTTCTCACTTTTTTTTTTCGCTTTTTTGTGGGTCTGGGGGTCCTACTGATTGTCTTCCCTTCATGGGGATGTTGGCTCCTCCCCTTCATGGGGGCTTCATCTCTGCTAGAGGTGGCCAACTTTTACTTATATTTTCGCTTTTGTGTGACTTTTGCTTTCTTGTTGGCTTCTCCCCTTCATGGGGGCTTCATCTCTGCTAGAGGTGGTCAACTTCTACTTATATTTTCGCTTTTTTGTCACTTTTTGCTTTCTTGTTGGCTTCTCCCCTTCATGGGGGCTTCATCTCTGATAGAGGTGGTCAACCCTTTTTATTTTCGCTTTTTTCACCTTTTCACTTTCTTGTTGGCTCTGGGGGCTATTTGGGTGGCAAAGTCCTGGTTTCTCCCCTTCATGAGGGATACATCTCTGCTAGAGGTGGCCAGGATTTTCGCTCTGGGGGCTATTTGGGTGGCAAAGTCCTGGTTTCTCCCCTTCATGGGGGACACATCTCTGCTAGAGGTGACCAGGACTTTCACTCTGGGGGATAATTGGGAAGCAAGGTCCTGGTTTCTCCCCTTCATGGGGGATACATCTCTGCTAGAGGTGGCCAGGATTTTCGCTCTGGGGGCTATTTGGGTGGCAGGGTCCTGGTTTCTCCCCTTCATGGGGGATACATCTCTGCTAGAGGTGGCCAGGGTTGTCGCTCTGGGGGCTATTTGGGTGGCAAGGTCCTGGTTTCTCCCCTTCATGGGGGACACATCTCTGCTAGAGGTGGCCAGGATTTTCGCTCTGGGGGCTAATTTGGAAGCAAGGTCCTGGTTTCTCCTCTTCATAGGGGATACATCTCTGCTAGAGGTGGCCAGGATTTTCGCTCTGTGGGCTATTTGGGTGGCAGGGTCCTGGTTTCTCCCCTTCATGGGGGATACATCTCTGCTAGAGGTGGCCAGGATTTTTGCTTTTATGTGACTTTTGCTTTCTTGTTGGCTTCTCCCCTTCATGGGGGATACATCTCTGCTAGAGGTGGTCAACCCTTTTTATTTTCGCTTTTTTCACCTTTTCACTTGCTTGTTGGCTCTGGGGGCTATTTTGGTGGCAAAGTCCTGGTTTCTCCCCTTCATGGGGGATACATCTCTGCTAGAGGTGGCCAGGACTTTCACTCTGGGGGCTATTTGGGTGGCAAAGTCCTGGTTTCTCCCCTTCATGGGGGACATATCTCTGCTAGAGGTGACCAGGACTTTCGCTCTGGGGGATAATTGGGAAGCAAGGTCCTGGTTTCTCCCCTTCATGGGGGATACATCTCTGCTAGAGGTGGCCAGGATTTTCGCTCTGGGGGCTATTTGGGTGGCAGGGTCCTGGTTTCTCCCCTTCATGGGGGATACATCTCTGCTAGAGGTGGCCAGGATTTTCGCTCTGGGGGTTATTTGGGTGGCAGGGTCCTGGTTTCTCCCCTTCATGGGGGATACATCTCTGCTAGAGGTGGCCAGGATTTTCGCTCTAGGGGCTATTTGGGAAGCAAGGTCCTGGTTTTTCCCCTTCATGGGGGATACATCTCTGCTAGAGGTGACCAGGATTTTCGCTCTGGGGGCTATGTGGGAAGCAAGGTCCTGGTTTCTCCCCTTCATGGGGGACACATCTCTGCTAGAGGTGACCAGGATTTTCGCTTTTCATAGAACATGAACTAAGGAGTAGTTACAACAATGTAAATTTCAGTATCTAGTAAAGACTTGAATGTGTCTTGACAGTCCATTGTAAGGTGGTGACAGAAACCCAACAAGTGTTTGACAATAAATTTCGCTTTAAGGGGTATTTTTGGCTTCATCTCACCATGAGGATATCACCTCTGCTAGATGGGGCCAACAAGTGCTTTGTACTGTATCATAATTGTTGGTGAGAGATGAGTTACCACTATGTATCTCATTATCCTGCAGGAATATTAGCTACATCAAGCCCCATACCCAGTCAACACTTATCCATCCTACGGATTGCTACCGGTAGCTCGTTACACCAAGACCTTGATACCTAGACACCTAGACACCTCGATAACTTGTAAAGTCACAGGTCATACAGCAAGTCAAGCTATATGATAGCGATCAAGCAATGCCAGAGCCATAAAATGGCAAAAGTCAAGCAAAGTCAAGCAAAATTGAAACGATGTTTTGACCTCGGCCGATGCGTCGCCCCAGACAAGATCAAGCATCCCAATAGCATCAAATCAGCAAAATAACTAACCCAAGATATGGCCAAAATACTGACTGTTGAGCCCCATTGACATACCTCATTATTTTGACCTTCAGATGCTCTAGGATCATCACCAATCGATTCCTACACTTTACAAACCCCAGGACTGGTTGGTCTCACCCCTTCATGGGGGTTATACTATTGATAATAGTGGCCAACTAATTTTTGCTTCTGGGGATATATGAGCTGGGCTATTGGCTTCACCCCTTCATGGTGGTTTCATCTCTGCCAGAGATGGCCAAATTACGTCGCTTCCGAGGGTATTTGGCTTCACCCCTTCATGGGGGTTTCATCTCTGCTAGAGGTGGCATAACTTTCGCTTCTGGGGTATTTTGGCTTCACCCCTTTTAACAAACACAAAGTCACTGCGGAAACGAGAATATGAACGGATCTGCATAGACCACGAATACAGCCTGTAAATACATACAAAGCGTAAAATGCAAATTGAAGCAAAGTACACCGATCCAGATACAGAAAGATTCAGTTTTTACAGGCAAAACCGACTGTGAAACAACGAGATTTCCAGACGTGGGTTTGCCGCCTTCGTGTTAAGCAGACTTTGGGTTTGCTACTGATTTTAATGATCCGCGCATTGGATTAAGGTCGGGTTTTGAGTGAAAGCGGTTGTGATTCTGATGTACGTACAGACAGGAAGCATGTATACGATGCAGCCCTAGGGATCCTCCACATCCTGCAGGCTTACTCTCTCTCCACGATGTATCCACCCCCAAGGTAGTCAGAGACGTCTGACTGGTGCCCCTGCCATGTCAAACCGTCCACAAATGAGCCTGGAGCATGCACGACAAGATATGACAGGTGCCTACCCCATGCAGGGCCAAATTCGAGGCGCATCGCAGCCCAAGCAGTCGCCTCTCGCTGACCTCGGTCGCAATGGGTCGCATGTTGATGTGGGCCTCTCAGGTATTCAGCGCCGAGAGCAATCCATGGGAGTGAGTATATCAGTCAAGGCAAAGGTAACTCAAGACAAGTCACTCACTTCTGGATTGCAGCCCGATCCCACATTCCCATCCTTTCAAGAACAGCTTGATCATGCAGCTCCAGACTAACAGAAGCACGTGTGCTCACCAGATGCTGGGACCTCTCCATCATACCCATACATGCCATCCCGCCTTGACAGCCCGTGCTATAAATGATTCTCGCTGCTAGATATCGATTCAATAGTGTAAATCAATAGAATGACAAAAGAACTTATAGTTGTCTGGTCTTCCAACCAATTGGTAAGCACTGCCGGCTTCGTTCGTCATGAACATTTCACTGGCGTCAGCACCATATGCAGTGCTAGATGGCAGCTCTGAGTCGAGAGGCTCTTGCATGGATATGTCAATAGCCTACATAGCAGTAGAAAACTCTGGTTAGTTTGGTGTGATTAAACTAAAAGCTTTATGGTGTTGTGGTCTGCCATAGCATAGTAAGTACTTACTGAGTGACGTGAACTTGGACAAAATTTCGAAAATTTACCTTGCTGCAAGTCTACTGCAAACCGACGGCGAAATGTTGGATTTGCAGATCTGAATAGTCATAGAATAGCAATCATTTGCGAGGTATAGGCATGGGTCAGGAAAACCGATAAGGCGACATCGGAAAGCGGTCTGCTTAGGTTACTTGTGGCCTTCCTAGGATCTCTCAAAATTCGCAGCACATCGACTTTGGGTGGGGTTTAGTAGTTGACATGGGTGTGGGTACGATTAAACAAGACATCTGTCTCGGAATAGGGTAGGACCGTCTTCTCTCGTTTCTGCAGTGAACGTAGCTATGGATTAATTGACTTTTAATTCTGTCCCGCCCATTCTCGAGCCCCACCCTCGGTATCGCCTCGAACATCAGGCAAGGTAGTGTATTTAAACGCATCTTCTGTCTGGACAGCAAGGCACGTGTTGGCTCTGCAGACAGACGCGAATGAACATGAGTGAGCAGGAGCCGACCACATCTAAAAAGACTTTCCACATCCACCTATGTAGCTACCAACCATGTCAGAACGTTAGTGATCGAGTGACAAGTCAGATGTACCATGTATTGTCAGGCAGTCCATTGCCATCCGCAACAGACGAGGATACAAAGTACTGCGCTCATGCCACCATGCGATAGAATTAGTCGTACCATTCTCAACATCAGTGCCTTATCTATTTGAGTTGAAAAATTATGGGGGCATAGATTTTTCCTTCGAGGAAAGTCCTAATATGGTTAGAGAGGGAAAGAGGAAATTATATAATCGGTTACAGAAGGAAAGAAGCATTACATACTTGGTTACAGAGGAAGAACTATGTCTAAAATGGTTAGACTTAATGCCAAGAACAAGGAAAGATGACACAAAGGAAAGGAATGGTGACATAAAGGAAAGGAAAGAAGGTACGAAGGGAAGGAATCATGACTAAGAGGAAAGGAAAGAAGGTACAAAGGGAAGGAATCATGACTAAGAGGAAAGGAAAGAAGGTACAAAGGGAAGGAATCATGACTAAGAGGAAAGGAAAAGAAGCATGACTAAGAGGAAAGGTTAGGAAAATCATCACTAAGAGCAAAGGACAACAAAAGGTTAGGTATTCCTTAATTTTTCCTGTCCCCCCTAATCTATCTCTCCCTATCCTTTACACTCCATCATATCCACCGATCTCTCAAACACTGCAAAATACTCTATCTCACTTGTCCCTCATGTAAGGTTGACTATCAGTTCAACAGGAAAATGTGAACAAAACATCATAGCTTTGAGATGTGCTAATTGATGACACAAAGACAGGTTGTTAGAAAAAGACTTTCTAAGGCATTGGTTGTACTTGGAGCGGGGAATCAGTGTACATTCTGCTATCATATGAATTACATGGGCTGTATATACAATTTTGAGTGATTGACTAGGCCAGAATGAGCATCAGGAGCATATGGTGAGTTAGAGATGAATGGTCAAGCAAGGGAATCGTGAAGTCTGAGCACAAGGTAAGATAATAAAAGAAAATGGAGAGGAATGTATCATCTCCATAGTCCTCTTCTCGTCTCTCGCTTGATCCTTCCATACTGATACTCCAAAATACAAAGTCTTCATCACCAGCCATAAACCCATTAGCCCCCTACCAGCATATTCCAAGCCACATCGCACTGAGCCATACAATATGTAGATGTCATTTGTGATCAGACAGAATACATCAATTCAAACTTGATTATCATATTTCACAATTTTATTGCACTGCATACAAATTAATCTACCATCACGCTCAAAGGATTAGCAACCAGCCTATCCCACCAAGATTAACATCATCAGATAGACAGAAAATTGCACACAAAAGACTATATTCATGGTTTTTTCGGTGCCTTGGACTCCCTTGTAAAAGCTTACTTTTTATGTCACGTGCTCAATGATTGTGTGTGTGGTGTATTTGCCTTTGTTTGGTCAAGGTTGATTTTTCGTTTGTTTTGCCATGCCTCTTTTCTTCTGTCTACCACCATCCATGTATTCCTTGTACCCAACTGTCTGTGCATACACCTACTTGCAATAGTGGGTGCTTCTGGAGTATTCTGGAGTTATGTCAGGCAGGGCACCCCTTCTGCCCTTTACAGGGCATAGTATTCCTGGGCTGTACTGCCTGGGAGGGGTTGCTGCTGGGGCTGCACAAATCCCTTCACTCCCTTGCAGAGCTTACGCTGGGTCTAGCCAGGCCCTACGTTGTGACGCATGGGTCATTGGGTTCTTACATTATATAGCTTTATATCATGTCCCAGAGTTGGTGGTGTCTGTATCTTTTTTTCCTGTTGGCTCCTCACTTACCGCTGTTCATATCTCACTCTAGCCCTCGTCATCTACAATGATGACATTCTCTCGGACGAAGCCTCATGGATCAAAGACATTAAGTTGTCTGACGACGAGAGGACTTTCCACGAGGTACAGAGTGTCATACCCTAGACATGTGTTGGCTAACATTTTTTTCGCTATAGGAATATGCTACCGCACACCCTACGCATGCTCAAGATGAACACAACGTCGACACACTACCCCCATTTGTACCACTCCATCCATCCTCGTCACTTGTATCAATGCCTCTCGATTTGCCCACCTTCGCCTCCGATGCTTCTGTCGTGGTCCACAACAACAATTTCCTCTTTGACGAAGCCGAGCATGAATACGACATCGACACCCTACCCCCATTTTTCCCATTCCATACATCCTCGTCACCTGTATCTCAATCAATGTCTCTCGATTTGCCGATTTTCGCCTCGACCTGTAACCACGAACCGGCATGCACTACACCTGACAAACACGAACACCATGGTGACTTCAACATCCTACCCGTCACAACAACAGCTATCGACGTCAACTATGGACCCTCACTACGAACACTAACTTTGATACTGACCTGCCTCTTCCTGGATCCACACACCCTGCTGACGCATTGGCTCAGAAGCCGAAGGCCACCCACTCCCCCCGAAGTGACCAGAAGTCCCTCTCAGACAAACTCAGGTCCGCCAGACAGCAAAAGGTATGTACCTACTCATCGCTAGACTATGGCACTGATCATTGTTTATAGCGCAAACTTCAGCTTCCCAATCCCAACCGCCGCCACCGCATTTTCACTACTCTAGCAAACACATTTCATCATAACATTTCACACCCACCCGCTTCACTTCGGCGCACAGAAGCACCGCCGCCTAGCCAGGATAAACCTCACAGGCCACGAGAGCCAAAGAGAATGCCACATGCCGCACCACAACCATTTCACGACTCTCAAGACACCACGACTGACGCTATCCGAAGGAGACCGCTTACGACACTGAAGACAGAATACGAAAAACGCCGCCACGCTATCTGAAGATGCCCCTCATGACACCCCACGCTATCCGCAGGAGACAACTTCATGACACGCAAGAACACGAAAGACGCTCGATGCCATTTCACACACTTACAACTGACGACACTAATCGCAATGGCCCACTTCATTGGGAACACCATCCTCCCCCACAAGACCCTAGCGAGACGAGATTCGACCCGCTTTCAAGTGCGACACCACGTCCTTGGTCGCTGGAGTCAATGTACAGGGAACCCAGTGACCTCGTCCTGTGGAAACACTTCGCTTATATCTACATTACCCTTTCCCTCGCTTGAACCGCCTGTTCTGCACATTCTTGTATTTAATCCCTCATGTTTTGTTGCTCGTATTATATTTTGTTGTTCGTATTATGTTTTGCTGCTCGTATCGAATCATCATTAGTAATTCGGATTCCACATTCGCTGTTTACAGAAGGAGATGGGAACAACATACTCGAGCTCAGCTCCTACAAAACTGCTTCCGCTAAACCCTATGCAAGATGACTGATGTGATTAGCCTGCTCACGTTCCCAGAGACCTCCAAGGCATTCACCGCCTACCGGTCCACAGTAGTCGACATTGACGATCGGTCGGCATCTCATCCACACAAAACCCCACGCTTGGACGCCGACTCTGACTCTGCTTCTGCTTCTAGGTCGCGCGATTATCTCAAAGGTAAGAATGTCAACAGAGCTGGCCCGACTAAGATCCAGGTGCATGGATTTGCAGGTATGCTTTTATTCTCATGCAGGATGTGGTGCTCATGAGAGACTGCGATGGGTGTTGTAGGTGGTGCGGTCGGGTCTGCGCTGAGCAATGTTTATGATAGCTTGTTTGCACGGCTGAGGGGCAGTATTGGGGAGTTGTTGACCAAGGGATATGACGAGCTTCATATGACGTATGAGGGTGTTTACACTGCGTGCCGAGGAGATATACAGCTCGCTCCCGCTCCACTCTGTTTGTCTCCGCCGTCAAAACTGATGGAGCTATGCCCCAAACTTCACTCAGGGTGGCTTAGAGGGGGGAGGAGGAGGTTATCCACCCATAACTTTTTTCATCGCACTTTCTGACCTCGACCTTTTGTCATTCTATTTATAGGTCTATAGCTCGCTCCCGCTCCACTGCGTTCGTCTCCCGGGTCAAAACTGCTCGACTTATGCCAGACTTCACTCGGGGTGGCTTAGGGGGGGAGGAAAAGGTTATCCACCCATAACTTTTTTTCCTCGCACTTTCTGACCTCGACCTTTCGTCATCCTACTCTACAGATTCATAGCTCGCTCCCGCTCCACTCTGTTTGCCTCCGCCGTCAAAACTGATGGAGCTATGCCCCAAAACATCGCTCTAGGTGGCTTAGGGGGGAGGAGGAGGTTATCCACCCATAACTTTTTTTCTTCACACTTTCTGACCTCAAACTTTTGTCATTCTATTCTATAGGCTTATAGCTCGCTCCCGCTCCACTCCGCTTGTCTCCCGGGTCAAAACCGCTGGAGCTATACCCGAAGACGTCACTCGAGGTGGCTTAGAGGGGGAGGAGGAGGTAATCCACCCATATCTTTTTCCATCACACTTCCTGACCTCGCGCTTTTTCATCCTACTCTACAGACACATAGCTCGCTCCTGCTCCACTCCGTTCGTCTCCCGGGTCAAAACTGCTGGAGCTATGCCCGGAAACTTCACTCTGGGTGGCTTAGGGGGGAGGAGGTGGAGGTAATCCACCCATATCTTTTTTCCATCACACCGGCTGACCTAATCTTTTATCATCCTACTCTACAGATATACAGCTCGCTCCCGCTCCACTCCGTTCATCTCCTGGGTCAAAACTGCTCGAGCTAGGCCCCAAACTTCACTCTGGGTGGCTTACAGGGGGAGGAGGAGGTAAACCCCATATCTTTTTTCCAGTGCACCGGCTGACCTCGATCTTCTACCATCCTGCTCTACAGGCTCACAGCTCGCTCCCGCTCCACTTCGTTCGTCTCCCGGCTCAAAACTCAGCTGTGCATCTGTGTTACATTCAGCCTCGGTCTTTAGTGTTAGGTTAGTTAGTTGCTTAGGACTGCATATATTCAGCCTCGGTCTTTAGTGTTAGGTAGTTAGTTGCTTAGGACTGCATATATTCTGCCTCGGTCCTTATGCACTTTCCCTTAGCACGAGCAATTCGTCCACCCAGCC
This sequence comes from Suillus paluster, assembly GCF_016628075.1. Lineage (NCBI taxonomy): Eukaryota > Fungi > Basidiomycota > Agaricomycetes > Boletales > Suillaceae > Suillus > Suillus paluster. The sequence goes on from NW_024537629.1 coordinate 218,079, forward strand.
GCCTCCCTTTCTCTATTGATACATGGGAGCAACTCAGCCTCGCACAAAGTCGACCTGCTATCACTAGTGTGCTCGCCAACCTTGCCGCTATCAACGTAAACTTCTAGCCATCCGTCGCGCATTGATCTGTAAGTCCACGTTCATCGTTCCTCATAGGCACAAGTTTTCATATGATGTCTAGCCCGTGCAAATCTCACCCAGACCCTCGAATACTCGGATATCCCCATGCACAACTACAACTACTCCCATGCTCTCCGCACGTGCGTCGTCGGCTACATTTCTATTCCTCTTGGTATTACCGGCCCACTCAGCATCGATGGCGAGCTTGTCCATATCCCCGTGGACACTGCTGGGGGTACGCTTGTTTCAACTGTCCTTACCAACAACGTTGTGACACGTGGACCTGCCATCGACTTCCCTTCCATCATCATGGCTGCAGGAGTTACTGAGAGTGAGAGGTACTTAGATTGGGGATCGAGGGGAAGAAGCGAGGCACTAAAAGGCTGCGTGCCATGAGCATTGGGGTTGGAGACGGAGAGGACATTATACAGGTGTGGGTGGGGAATCAGGATGGTTATTCTGGTTATCGACTAACGCTTGGAGCTCCGTTCCTGTAAGAGTAGTTCTAATATGAGGCGGAATGTAGAGATCGTTTCCAGAGACGAGGTTAATCGGTTGCCGTCGCACATGTCTCTGAAATAAAGAAACTCTCTGCAGAAGGCTTTCAGTTTGCGAAGCTCAGTGTGATAGCGACACGTCGATAAAGTTAGTTGTCGAACTTCATAATGTGGGCACAAAGGATGGCAGGGTGAATGTCATATTCGATTGATGCAAGGGCACGCTACCGCAGACCTAAATTACATGTAAACAAAGGTGACCGTAAGGTTTTCAAGAGTGAGGCTGCAGTAGGACTCGAGAAGTTGGCTGTATGCCAAAATGCGCATCTCTCATACATAGTATGAGGCGAGAGGAGTCGCGAGGGCAGGAGAAACGTCTGCTCGAGGGTCATTATGGGCATGGACATGTCAGTCATTATCAATCACATCAGACAAAGAGGGGCCTTGGAAGTGGATTGTGGGCGCGAAGAAACGTACCAAAGTCGTAAAGGTTGTTTAAGAGGTCTCCAAGGATCGGGACTTCGGGCAAAACGTATATAACTTCTGGTGCGGTAATGAGCTACAGGAAATATGATCAGCGGTGAGAGATACCAGTTAGGAAAACGGGCATACCCGTTTCTTGAGATCTACTCGTTTGAGGGTGAGGGTATCGATGATTATGGTGAGAGCGACGAAGTCGTTGTAGGTTGTGAGTTCAGTGGCAGTGAATGTCGATAGTGCGTCAAGGAAAAGTGCACCACCAGTCATAAACTGGCGGATGGCTAATTCGAGCAATGCAGAATGAGGCGTAAGAGCACCCGCAGAAGTTACTCACTTATAATACGGCGCCAATTCTGCATACACCACTGATCTGGTCAATGCAAGTCAAGTACTAAGATGATCTCATTACATACGTATGCCTTAATTCCTTCGAGCAACTGTTTTCTTGCATGTCGTGAAGTTGCTGGAGAGTTGGGGTAATAAGAGTGAACACGTGCTGCGGGACTGAGCTTTGGTTTGGATCCACGCCGAATTTCGGCGTGAAGCACTAAGACGGTTCGGACGAGAAGTAACGAGACAGATCGAGGACAACTGAACAGTCACGTGGTTCGATTTCGTAAGCAACAGTATGGCGTCTCTGAACTTTGAAGTATATGGTGTCTTTGAAGTGTCTCTAAAGTGTCTCTGAAGTAAGTGTCTCTGAAGTGTCTAAGTGTCTCTGAAGTATGGCTAGCCGCTACAGCACCATCAGTTCAACGACAAGATTCAATCCTTCGTTGTGTGATGTTCCTACTTCATCATGATGTACCTCCACCACTCGCCGCCTGACACAACTATATTGAGTGACAGTCCACCCATCCTGGACATCTCGTTCAGGAATCAGCGCTCAAGCTACTACAGTACTTGTACGAAGGTTAGTCAGGTTATGAAACATGCAGCGCTTCCCTAGCTCATCTTTTACAGCTTCCCGGAGGTCGCTCCGTCTTTTGCAATCCATCTCCGCCACTTCGTCACTTCGCCTCTTTCAATATTCGAGTTTGCATTCAATACCGAGAAGCGCGCACCCCCACCTCTGACAGCGGCTGCAAAATGCCTTGCGCTTTGTATTAAGGTATGCCTTTTCTTACCCGGTTCTGCCAATACGCTCAAGCCTTCCCAGCTGATGACTCCATCATGTCCAACATGTACTCTCTGCTCAATTACATCGCTGCGACCTCCAAAGATCTACACCTCCTCGATCACCTTTCCCAACGATAACATCACTTTCCAGAGCGACAAAACAGGGCTGCACGGCCGCTCAGACGAAGAGAAGCGGCTCATCAGCATCACGATGATCTCCGTTGTCACCCGCCTTGCGCTCGAGTTCCACGGAGGAGGTTACTAAGTTAACAATCTCCATGCTGCTGCAGCGTTTACGGACTTCGGAGGCGACTCTCGAATCTGCGATTGCATATAACTTGTCGACCTCGTGCTCGTAGCTCCCGAAGAGTCGTTTGTAGTGGTTTGCGACTCGCGGCTCGTAAAGTGAGTCGATCTGCCTTGAGCTTTTATTGCTTTTAACGTTTGCAAGATCAAGATTTGCTAGACGAAGTAGCTCCTCAAATGCAATGCACTGGCGTCCAGCCTTTCAAGGATAAGTTGGCCGATACTATGAACGACATACAGAAAACGCGTTCTTTAACTGTTTCAAGATCTGAAACGTCTTTTAT